>NC_133407.1:65554393-65857424 GCF_049350105.2 Macaca mulatta | reverse complement strand
CACTATCATGAGAACAACATGAGGGTAACTGCCTCCACGATTAAATTACTTCCCACTGGATCCCTCCCATGACACGTGGGGATTATGGGATGAGATTTGGGTAGGGACACAAAACCTAACCCTATCACATTTATTAGTTGAGTTTGTTGTTCTCAAAAAGTGTTTTATATAAGCGATAATGCTTTCTTGCTTAGTAATTTTCTGATTCTATGGATAACAGTGTTTCTTTTCATTCTTAGAGTTCTCAAATATTAAGTAAATATTTAAAAAATTTAAAACATTTTCAAATATAAACTCTGTTCAACAAATTATAATACCATAGTAATTAGTAATTAATTTTAGTTTGCATAAAATAACATATTTGATTTCTTTGTCAAATAAGTTGAGAATGTTTAATTAATCATGAGGCCGGGCGCGGTGGCTCAAGCCTGTAATCCCAGCACTTTGGGAGGCGGAGGCGGGTGGATCACGAGGTCAGGAGATCGAGACCATCCTGGCTAACATGATGAAACCCCGTCTCTACTAAAAATACAAAAAACTAGCCCGGCGTGGTGGCGGGCGCCTGTAGTCCCAGCTACTCGGAGGCTGAGGCGGGAGAATGGCGTGAACCCGGGAGGTGGAGCTTGCAGTGAGCCGAGATCCTGCCGCAGCACTCCAGCCTGGGCGACAGAGCGAGACTCCATCTCAAAAAAATAAATAAATAAATAAAAATTAATTAATCATGATCTCATTTAAAATATGACCTAGTATTCTATTTTGCTAAAAATGTGCTAAAATACTTCACAAAAAAAGATTTAGACAAAATAGTGATTAGAATTTGAAACAGCATAAATTAATATGGTATTTAAATTTGGCTATTTTTAATTATTAAAGGAAATTAATATTGAGAATATTTTCACCACGTTCTTTGAAAAATTTTAAAAGTTTATTGCTTTTATCGAAACTCAATCCTGACAAATTTGCTATTTGTTTCAGTAATTTTTTGCATATCTAAATAGAAATGTATCTTATTCCAGCATTTCTTTATTATTTCTCACATAGAGATTAAGACAGGATCAAATATAATCCATATAATCATTTTTAAGAGCTGAAACTGTGTAAAATTGTTCTTCAGCTCTTTCCTACTTTCACCATTCACTGTGAGTTTTCTTATTTTAACACCCAATACTGACAAGCCTTATAGTACTGTTTTTAAGAGAATGAAGAAATACAATGGCAATAGTGGAATTATTTTTCTTGTATAAATGTAAATACAGCAAGAAAAAGAATAGCTCACTGAGCAAAGTCTGTTTTTTTTGTGTGTCTTTATGTATTGATAAAAATCTGTAGTACCTAAATGCAATATATCTTCCATTCTCCTCTCAGACTCACAGACTCTTGTTGCTATTTTAAGAGTAACAAAAAAATAAGACAAGGGGTTATGGGAGATAAAAGAAAATAAACCCCTTTTATGTAAATGATTTCTGACCCACTTGTTCTCCTTGCAGTCACCCTGCTTTGACTTTAAAATTTACGTTCCTATAAAACTTATCTCATTGTATACCAAGATATTCCAAACGAAGAGCATTTATTTTACTTATAAGCCTTCTTTTCCGTGTTTGAAAGAGGACAGGAATAATTTTTGTATATTTGTCTTTATAACTGATAGTCGATGCACAGGATAAGTAATCATTAATAATTTCTTGAATGGATGCATATATGTGTTTGCTATTTTTAATTTTACAAAGCATAATCACATACTCCTTCTATGAAAACACAATTTCGTGAAAAGCCTTTGATGAATTCCAAAATCCAATCGTTACTTTGGTAACCAGGGTAAACTAAAAAAAAAGGACAATCATCTCTAAGGGAAAAAAAATGACAATGTAGGGAGTTTTTTTGATGATTACTTTTATGTGTCAATTGGACTGGACCACAGGGTGCTCAGACATTTGGTGAAGCATTATTCTTGGTGTGTCTATGAGGTGTTTTTAGATGAGATTGACATTCAAATCATTAGATGAGTAAAGCAGATTGACCTCCCCAATGTGAATGAATATCATCCAATCAATTTAAGAATTGATTATAATAAAAAATCGGAGTAAAAGGAAACTCCTTCTGCTTGCCTGATTGACCTGGGATATCAGCTCTTTTGGGATCTTGAGCCTGCTGGCTTTGGGACTGGAATTTACAACATCAGTTCTCCTTGGTTTCCAGGTTGCCAACTGCAGATAGTGGGACTTTTTGGCTTTATATCACAAGAATCAATTCCTTATTTTCATTATTTGTAATTTTCAAATTTAACTTGGTGGATATTAAGACAAATTATTGCCTTCCTATCTTTTTTTACCAGCATACCTTATTCTCCTTCTTTATTTTCCTGTTTACCCTCTTTGGTATGGGTGGATAAACCTCAGGGGACTTAGAAGTGTCTGACCATTGAATTTCAGCCCCAATCAATCATAAATTGAGGAATTCATCTTTAACACCTATCTTGCAAGGGTTTTGGAGGTGGTTGTGTTCTGTGGCCAAATAACCAAGGAAAAATCTGGGTTAATCAGTTTTCTTTTTAACTATATAACTTTTCTGGTCCTTTAATGTCTATTGTATGATCAATGAATAACAATATCCATGGTTAATATTTAGAAGGGTGCTGTAGAATACAGATTTCTCAAACATATTTGACAAGAATTTATTTTACTTGTGAATAATTTCTGAATTTTGTGTGTGTGTGTGTGTGTGTGTGTGTAATCATACATGAGAAACTCTCTACAGAAATATTATTTTGGCTTGCTTCATGAGAGTACAAGTTCTCTCTTGCTATGATGACTCTCTCCTTTACCTTCAAAAGGTTTTAATTTGCAAATCTGTAAAGTGAGAGATTTGAAATATATGAGCTTTAAGATGCTTTAAGATTCCAGATTTAAAGTATTATGATTCTATAAGGCTAATGTAAATATTTCATCTTTTTGATAAGTTCTGAGTAAATCAAACGACTTTAGTCAATAAATCAGATCTTTCTCTGATTATTTTTACAAGAAAACATGCATCGTCCTAACAAGAAATAAAGATCATTTATCTCTGAGAAATACATGCACATTGAAAAATGTTTAATATGATTTATGCCCATTTGAATTGTAAACAATTTCGATGGAAATATTGTACCACACACTTTCACAGTTTGTAGATTTAGCTCTCATGGCTGTGGAACTTCTTTCAGATGTCATGTTTGCACAATCTCATGAATAGAATAAAATGCTCAGATGTTCTTGCTGTATTTTATGCCACACGTTACTTTAGTTAGATATTTTTTAAAGTGTGTTTCTTGGCATGCAATTCTATTATTATATTCTATCTTATAGTGATTTCATCCTATATCAGCATCACTTTCTGAATTTTTAGTAGCATTTTAATTAGTATTGTCTATATTTTTCAAGTTTTTCATTTTCTTTATAAGAAAACTGATATATAACAAACATGATAAAAATATTGAAACAGGTTAATAAGAAAAAACATCTTTTAAAATTTTTACTCTATTAGAAAAGCTAAAATATTATTAAAATATTATCTGTGCTTAAAAATACTTTATCATGAGAACACAGTACATATAAGTACACATTAAGATTTGTAGCTTATTGCATTATCATAAGTTAAGCCATCACCAAAGACAGAATATATAATATGACAAATACTGTAGAATATTTCTACTAGAAGTCTCTCTTATACTAAAGGAATCACCACCTTTTCCTCTTTCTCAAATGTACCATTGTCTTTTTTTGTTTTAAGTTTAATTTTGAAATGTATATAGACACACTCAAACAGGTTACATTCTTTCTGTTTTGCATGTGATATTATATATTTTTATCTATAGAATTTGTTCATTTTTATTGCTGTGTATAATTCCAAGTTCATTAATTTATCTATTTAATATTGGCAGATACATTCTAATTTTTTGTACTTCATATTTTCCTGATGCCTAAATATCTGCACCAACAGGTTGAGGGACACTCTGTCCAGGCTGCCAGGCATATCAGTGTGATAAAGTTCATCTCTGCCACAAACTTCCCTTCCTCCCATCACCTGACTGTTACCTACTGACATTCAAATGCACCAGTAAATTCCCCACATGCCTTTTGCTTTTGTACTTCCCCTGACTGCCAATAAAGTTACTCATCCATAGGCCCTTACTCTATCTCTGGGCTTCTCAAATTCTTGGTTGAAATCCTCTTCCTTCCTGTCCCCTTGTGTGCCATGTGACACCTCCCTCTTCTAGAACTATGAGGATAATATATCTCTTTCATTTTCATATGCTTCTCCATGGTGTTATTTTCTTTGCACAAACTAACAAATTTAACCATCAAAAAAATACCCATTTCAAGTAACCCATTTAAAATTTTTACAAGACAGTAGGCATTTTGGGTTGTTTTCATTGTGGAATTGTTATGAACAATGCAGATATGAACATTGTAATATATGATTTTCACTGCATATGTACACGTATTTTTGTTGAACATATATCTAGGAATAAAAATCCTGGGTCAAAGATATATTTACAGTAAACTGGAGCAGGTCATACCAAAGGTGTGACTATATTATGCCAATAGTGTGGAATAAGGGAGCAAGCTTATTTGTCTTACTCCATATGAAAATTTATGTTACCCAGCAACATTTATTGGAAAGGCTTTTTCTAGTACCACTGTTGTCACAAACCAGATGACCATATATGTGTGGATCTGTTTCAGTATTCTATTCTGTTCCAGTTTTCTGTTTGTTGGTGTTTGTTTTTAATACTACCACTTAAAAACAAATGGCTTTTATTGAATTTAAAACCATTTATATGTCCACAATTATCTAAAAATCATATTTGGCAACAAATAAAGCAAATGTCATTTAACAAAGAGAGATTTGTGCCAAGTTCCAGTAGATGTCCAAGAAACTGAATTGTATAAATTGACACACAATACCCATTGATATTATATAGGACTCCATCAAAACTGAACACTCTTGGAATATAAGCCATCAATGTTGACTATAGATCACAAGTTCTGCTAGAAAGGTGACTGAATTAATAACAGTTCTGGATTATATATACAAGATGTGTTAGAACCATTTGGGGGCAATCTGTTGAAAATACAACCAAAAATTTGACTGTATCTCTGGAAAAATAGAGTTGTCTCTTTTGAGTGAGGTCTATGTTAAAAACTACCAAATCAGGTCTATGTTAAAAATTACCAAATCAGCTATGTGTGTGCAGACAAGCATATGCATACCTCTGGAGAAAATCTGTTAAATTGAAGTTCTAACAGCAGTGGTGATTTGTCCTGAGCTTCTGTCCCTGATGTGTTTCATTGCAAAATGTATTGGATTATAATTTGACTTATGTCATTAGACTTGAAGAGACCGACATTGATAAATCACAACAGCTGTGAAAAATACATACTTTTTGTCAATCAGATTCAAATCAGACACTTCAAAAATGGAAGTATATATTCTAACTGATAAATATGAAACAAGTTTAAACCCTTCCAATGTTTGTCAGCTGTTTCATCAATTGCGATTTGGATGACCTAGAAAAGATATGGAATAGTGAATATGCTTCAAGTACTGCTCATTAAAGGGATCAAAAACTGTAATTAATATACATGAATTGACTTTTTTCAAGTAAGGAAATGTGTTAACGTTTTAAAACTAATTTGAACTCAATAAGAGATTGTTTTATTGTATTTATGGGATAAATCAAATATGAATGTCTCAGATACATTTTAAGGTTTAATAAGAAAGCTCACTTCAAAAAAAGCCTATAGGAAATTATTTTCATAACAATAATTCCATTTATGTAAGCTGGTCATAGAACTAGCAATTTGTTTTTTAAGTCAGATTTTATGTGATTATTCCTTAATCTGTATTGTGAGTTGGATTATCCCCAAAAGATAAATTCTAGTACTAACTTCCACGACCTATGAATGTGATCTAATTTAGAAGCTGAGTCTTTGCAGATGTAATCAGGTGAAAATTGTCATACCTGTTTAGGGAGGACCCTAATCTAATTACTAATGTTCTTTTAAGACCAGGAAAACTTGAACACACAGATGCACAGAGGGAAGACAATGTTAAAACACAGAGGGAGGAAGGTCGTGTGATAGTGGAGGCAAAGGCTGTTATATAAATGTATCACTCTGATTTTTTTAAACTGCCTAATTTTTAACATCCTTAAGCAAGTATCATTGTCCAACTTACAATAATTCAGTATATATATAAAATTATGACATATATTTTAAAAATCAAATGAAAATATATTACTTTTCTCTGAATAATTTTGAATAAATTATCTAGAGAATTTTATATTCATAATTTGAAAGCTCAGTTATATTAAGAGCCCAACAGGTGTTGCATTGGACTTTTAAATATCAAACATTGAGCAAACTAATTTCTATCTGTCAAATTAACTATATTGTCTTTTATACATGTATTTATAATCAAACTATTTACTAGTGACAGTAAATAAACATTAAAAACATGGAAAAATTAACAGCATTTGAATTCCTGGTTTCTTTTTGTAATTTACATTTATGCAATATATATATATATATATGTATACACACACACATACACATAATATATATAAACATTGTTCTAAAATCCTATTTCTTAAGTTTTTTCAGAAATATTGATATTATATAATTATAAATAATTTACATATTTTACTAGAGTCATTTCTTATTATTTTATATAAGTAGAGATTTAAAACTCCTAATGTGGGACACAAAAAATTCCTTAGGAAATGTACATATGCATTGGGATGAATCAAATATTAATGTCTCAAATACATTTTAAAGTTTAATAAGAAAGCTCACTTAAAAGCCTATAGGAAATTATTTTCATCACAAAATTTCCATTTATGTAAGCTGATCATAGAACTAGCAATTTGTTTTTTATATCAGGTTTTATGTGATTATTCCTTAATCTGTATTGTGGGTTGGATTATCCCCAAAAGATAAAGTAGAGTACTAACTTCCACGACCTATCAATGTGATCTAATTTAGAAATTGAGTCTTTGCATATGTAATCAGGTTAAAATTGTCATACCTGCTTAGGGAAGATTCTAATCTAATTACTAATGTGCTTTTAAGAACAGAAAACCTTGAACATGCACATACACAGAGGGAAGACCATGTTAAAACACAGAGGGAAGAAGGCCACGTGATAGCAGAGGCAAAGGCTGAAATGATGCCATGTGATTGACAGCTAAAGAATGATAGGGATTGCCAGTACCATAAGAAGCTAAAAAGAGGCAAAAAAAGAAAAGAGACTCTTAGAGCCTTCAGAGAGAGCATGGTCCTATTAACTTTTATATTTTGGACTGCTAGTCTCCAGAACTGTTGGAGAATAAATATCTGTTTCTGTAAGCCACACAGTTTATAGCAATTTGTTATAGTCGTCCTAGGAAAATAGTATCCACTAGAAACTTGTTCATAAAACTACATATTAGATGGAACATGTAAAAAAATAGTTTTTCAACTACATTTCAAGATATGTGTTAAATAGTTTTTGTGACAGTCTTTTACACATCTGAGTGAAGGGCTAGCAAGCACCTTTTTCACATTGTGGCAGGAGAGAGACAGCAAAGGGGGAAGTTCCACACACTTTAAACCATCAGAGTTTATGAGAACTCACTCACTGTCATAAGAACAGCAAAGGGGAAATCTGCCCCCCATGATCCAATCACTTCCCACTAGCTGCCTCCCCTGACATATTGGGATTAAAATTCAAAATGAGATTTGAGTGAGGACACAGAGCCAAACCGTATTATTCTGCCCCAGGCTCCTCCTAAATTTCATGTCCTTCTCACATTTCAAAATACACTCATGCCTTCCCAACAGTCTCCTGATGTCTTAACTCATTCCAGCATTAACTCAAAAGTCCAAGTCCAAAGTCTCACCTGAGAAAAGTCAAGTCCCTTTTGCCTATGAGACTATAAAATCAACAATGAGGGCTGGGCACGGTGGCTCAAGCCTGTAATCCCAGCACTTTAGGAAGCCGAGACGGGCGGATCACGAGGTCAGGAGATCGAGACCATCCTGGCTAACCCGGTGAAACCCCGTCTCTACTAAAAAATACAAAAACCTAGCCGGACGAGGTGGCAGGCGCCTGTAGTCCCAGCTACTCGGGAGGCTGAGGCAGGAGAATGGCCTAAACCTGGGAGGCGGAGCTTGCAGTGAGCTGAGATCCGGCCACTGCACTCCAGCCTGGGCGACAGAGCCAGACTCCATCCCAAATAAAAAAGGAAAAAAAAAAAAAAAAAACAATGAGTTAGTTACTTCAAAGATGCAATGGGGGTACAGACATTGGGTAAATACTCCTATTCCAAAAGTGAGAAATTGGCCAAAACAAAGGGGCTACAGGCCCCTGAAAGTCTGAAACCCAGCAGGGCAGTCATTAAATCTTAAAGTTCCCAAGAAATATCCTTTGACTTCATGTCTCACATCTAGGGCATGCTGATGTAAGGGGAGGGTTCCCAAGGCTCTGGGCATCTCCACCCCTGTGACTCTGCAGGTTATGGACACCATGGCTGCTTTCACTGGTTGGCGTTGGCATTGCCCACCTATGGCTTTTCCAGGTGCATAGTACAAGCTGTAAGAGGATGTACCATTCTGGATACTGGATTATGGTGGCCCTCTTCTCACAGCTACACTAGGCATTGCCCCAATGGGGACTGTGTGTGGGGACTTGAACCCTGCATTTCTCCTCCACACTGCCCTAGTAGAGGTTCTCCATGAGGGCTCTTCCCCTGCAGGAGACTTTTGCCTGGACGTCTAGGAGTTTCCATACATCCTCTGAAATCTAGGTGGAGGTTCCCAAACCTCAACTCTTACCTTCTGGGTATCCTCAGGCCCAACATCATGTGGAAGCTACCAAGGGGTGGGGTTTGTGTTCTCTGAAGCAATGGCCCA
The DNA here is from genome assembly GCF_049350105.2 of Macaca mulatta. Taxonomy (NCBI): domain Eukaryota; kingdom Metazoa; phylum Chordata; class Mammalia; order Primates; family Cercopithecidae; genus Macaca; species Macaca mulatta. The sequence goes on along the minus strand of NC_133407.1, from coordinate 65,848,494 downwards.
AAATGTACTTAGGCCCTTTTTTGCCATGGTTGGAGCTGGTGTGTCTGGGACACAGGATGCCATGACCCAAGGCTGCACAGAGCAGTGGGGCTCTACACCAGGTCCACAAAACCATTTTTCCCTCCTGTGTGTCTGAGCCTATGATGCAAAGGGCTACTGTGAAGGCCTCTGAAATGCATTGGAAGTATTTTCCCCATTGTCTTGGTTATTAACTTTAGAGTATTCTTTACTTATGGAAATTTCTGCAGCCTTTAATTCTTCCCCCAGAAAAGGGATTTTTCTTTTCCAACACATGGTTGAGCTGCAAATTTTCCAAACTTTTATGCCCTGCTTCCTTTTTAAATACAAGTTCTCTTTGTTTATGCAAATGAGCACAGGCTTTTAGAAGCAGTCATGCCACATCTTGAATGCTTTGCTGCTTGGGAATTTCTTCTGCCAAATACCCTAAGTAATATCTCTGAAGTTTAACGTTCCACAAATCTCTAGAGCAGGGACACAATGTCACCAGTCTCTTTGCTAAAGAATAGAGGGATCTTTACTCCAGTTCCCAATGAGTTCCTAATCTCCATCTGACACCTCCTCAACCTGGACTTTATTGTCCATATCACTATCAGCATTTTGTTCAAAACTGTTCAACAAGTGTCTAGGAAGTTCTGAAGTTTCCCTCATCTTCTTGTATTCTTCTGAGTTTTTCAAACTCTTCCAACCCCTGTCCATTACCTAGTTCCAAAGTTGCTTCCACATTTTCAGATATTTTTATAGCAATGCCCTACTTCCCTGGTTCCAATTTTCTGTATTAGTCCATTCTCACACTGCTATAGAAACATACCTAAGACTGAATCATTTATGAAGAAAAGATTTTCAAACAGCTCATGGCCTCAGGAAACTTACAATTTTGGTGGATGGGCTAAGGGGAAGCAAGCACCTTCTTTACATGGTGGCAGGAGTGAGAGAGCAAAGCAGGAAGTGCCACACACTTTTAAACCATCAGATTTTATGAGACTTCACATACTATCAGGAGAATGGCAAGAGAGGAAATCTGCCAACATGATTTAAGATCCTCCTAACAGGTCTCTCCGCCAACATTAAGAATTACAATTCAAGATGAGATTTCAGTGGAGAGATGGAGCCAAATCATATTCACTTTCTTTGGGGCAGTTTTGCTCTTGCTTTTCTAGTTTCTCTAGGCATTAGATTGTTAATTTGAAATCTTTCTAACTTTTTGATGTGCATGTACAGCAATAAAAGCTTTCCTTTTAACACTGCTTTAGCTGTTTCATAGAGATTCTGGTATGTTGTATCTTTGTTTTCATTAGTTATATAGAATTTTTTTATTTCTGCTTTAATTTTATTTTTTTACTCAAAAGTCCTTCAGAAGCAGATTGCTTAATTTTCATTAAATTTTATGGTTCTGAAATATCTCCTTAATATTGATTTCTGTTTTTATTGCTCTGTTCTCTTAGTGTGAAGTTCATATGTTTTTTTTTTTTTTTTTAACTTGTTCACAATTGATTTACAACTGAGCGTATGTTCAATTTTAGAATATGTGCCATGTGAGGACCAGAAAAATGTGTCTTCTGTTGTTGTTTGGTGGAGAGTTCTGCAGATGTTTGTTAGGTTAATTTGGTCAAGTGGCAAATTTAAGTCACAAATAACTTTGTTAGTATTCTGCCACAGTGTTCTGTCCAGTACAGTCAGAGGGGTGTTGAAGTCTCCCATTATTATTTTGTGGTTATCTGAGTCTCTCTGTAATTCTCTAATAGTTTGTTATGTAAAGCTGGGCACTCCAGGTTTGGTTGCATATATATTTAGGACAGTTAAGTCTTCTCATTGAAGACTTTTTCATTATGTAATGCCCGTCTTTGTCCTCTTTGATCATTGTTGGTTTAAAGTATATTTTGTGTGAAATAAGAATAATGGTCAGGGCCAGGCACGGTGGCTCACACCTGTAATCCCAGCACTTTGGGATTTACATAACAAACTATTAGGCCAAGGTGAGCAGATCACGAGGTCAGGAGATTGAGACCATCCTGGCTAATACTGTGAAACCCAGTCTCTACTAAAAATACAAAAATTAACTGGGCGTGGTGGCAGATGCCTGTAGTCCCTACTACTCAGGAGGCAGAAGCAGGAGAATGGCACGAACCTGGGAGGTGGAACTTGCAGTGAGCCAAGATCCTGCCACTGCCACTGCACTGCAGTCTGGGCAACAGAGCAAGACTCTGTCTCTATAAGAAAGATAAAATAAAAAAAATAAGAATTGTGGTCAAGAATGGTGTCTCACTCCTATAATCCCAGCACTTTGGGAGGCCGAGGCAGGTGGATTACCTGAGGTCAGGAGTTCGAGACCATCCTAGCCAACATGATGAAACCCCATCTTTACTAAAAACACAAAAACTAGCCAGGTGTGGTGGTGGGTGCCTGTAATCCCAGCTACTCAAGAGGCTGAGACAGGAGAATATCTTGAACCTGGGAGGCCAAAGTTGCAGTGAGCCAAGACTGCGCCACTGCAATCCAGCCTGGGCAACAAGAGAAAAATTCTGTCTCTCTCTTTTTTTTTTTTTTTTTCCATTTGCTTGATAGATCTTTCTCCATTCCTTTACTTTGATGCTATATGTTTCTGTGCATATGAGATGGGTCTGTTGAAGACAGCATACAGTTGGGTCTTGCTTCTTTACGCAACTGGCTACTCTGTGCCTTTTAAATGCGGTATTTAGCCCCTTCATGCTCAAGGTAAATATTGATGTGTGTGGATTTAATCCTGTCATTGTATTGTTAGCTAGTTGTTCTCCAGACATGATTGTGTAGTTGTTTATAGTGACAATAGTCTGTTTACTTAAGTGTGTTTTTATGGTGACCAGTAACAGTCTTTCATTTCCATGTTTAGCACTCTCTTAAGGACCTCTTGTAAGATAAGTTCAGTGGTAAGAAATTCCCTTAACATGTGCTTTTCTAAAAGGTATCTTATATGTTTGCCTATGAAGCTTAGTTTGGCTGCATATGAAATTCTTGGTTAGAAATTTTTGCTTTAAGAAAGATGAAGATTGGTCCCTAATCTCTTCTGGCTTGTAGGATTTCTGCTGAAAGGTCTGCTATAAGTCTGATGGGATTCTTTTGGTAGTTGACCTGTCTCGTCTCTCTAGCAGCCTTTAGCATTTTTTCTTTCATGCTGACTTTAAAGAATCCAGTGATTTTGTGTCTTAGGGATAGTCATCTTTTGTAGTATCTTAGATGGGTTCTCTGCATTTTCTGTATTTGAATATTGACCTCTCTCTTGACATTGGACAAATTTTTGTGAACAATATACTCAATTACATTTTCCAATTTGCTTCCTCTCTCTCCACTTTCAGATATGACAATGAGCCATAAGTTGAATCTGTTTACATAATCTCATATTTCTTAGAGATTTTGTTCATCCTTTGTTTGTTTTGTTTTTGTTTTATTTTTGAGACAGAGTCTCACTCTGTTGCCCAGGATGGAGTGCAATGGCACAATCTTGGCTCACTCCAACCTCCGGCTCCCAGGTTCAGGTGATTCTCTTGCCTCAGCCTTCCAAGTAGCTGGTATTACAGGTGCATGCCACCATGCCTGGCTAATTTTTGTGTTTTTAGTAGAGATCAGGTTTTGCCATGTTGTCCAGGCCAACTCCTGACCTCAGGTCAAATTCCTGATCTCAGGTGATATGCCTGCTTTGGCCTCCCAAAGTGCTGGTGTTACAGGCATGAGCCACCACTCCTGGCTTGTTCATTCTTTATTATTATTTTTTTCTTTATTTTTGTGTGAATTGATTCAAAGAACTTCAAAAATGGTCTTTGAACTCTAAAATTTCTTCCTCAGCTTAGTCTATTTTGCTGTTAATACTTGTGATTGTATTATAATTATAAAATACTTTCTTTTTCCTATATCAGATGAATTTGGTTCTTTCTTAAAATGGCTGTTACATCATTTATGTATGGTATTATTTTATTGGATTCCTTGCATTCATTAGATGGATTGTAACTTTCTCCTAATTCTCAATGATCTTCATCTGTGTCCAGATTCTGAATTCTACGTTTGTCATTTCAGTCACTTCAGCCTAGTTTAAAACCACTGCTTGGGAACTAGTGCAGTTGTTTGGAGGTAAGAAGACACTCTGGCTTTTTGCATTGCCAGGGTTCTTGCACTGGTTCTTTCTCATCTGTGGGGGCTAATGTTTCTTTAATCTTTGTAGTTGCTGTTCTTTGGATGTGTTTTTGCTTTCATATTCTTTTGTCTTTGAGGGTTTGACTGTGGTAGAAGGTGGATCCAGTCAACTGGCTGTGTTTAATATTTTTGATTTGTCAGTGTGCTATATCAGTTTTGGGAACTCCTTGTCCGATTTGTTTTGCTCATCTTCAAATGCTCTGGTATCTTGTTGTTGTTGTTTCTTTACTATAAATGCCATATTCCTAAGGGTTTCCTGAAATATGTCTCCATAGAGATTCTTGTGAGTAGTATCCAGCAAAACCCACTCCTCCTGGGTGAGGATCACAGCCATATCTTCAAAAGCCATTGAGTCCTGCAGATCACATGGCAATAGTGGCTGTGGCAGAGCCACTTGGGTCTCAGAAACCAAATAAGAAGAAACAGTGGATTATGCACACGTCTAAATGAAGAGATAATCTGAACAGGCTAAGTGTGAGCAACAGGGCTGTTTATTCACTCGGGTGCGAGCAGGCTGAGTCCAAAAAAAGAGTCAACGAGAGTGGTAGGATTGGAGGTAGTTTTATAGGTTAGGGGTAAGCAGTGGAAAGTTACAGTTAGGGGCTGTTTATTGCAGGCAGGGGAAGAATGTCACAAGGTACATTGTCACAAAGCGGGAGGGGTCACAGTGCACAGTGTCTCAAGGTTGATTGATCAGTTAGGGTAGAGCATGTTACAATGGTAGAATGTTGCAAGGTTGGGTAATCAGCTAAGACCGGAGCTAGCTGTTTTTCTTCTTTTGAAATTTTACTGTTGTCCTAGACTTTCTGGCTCCAGGAGGTCTTCTGGATGTGTACGTGTGGATCACAGAGGTCACGATGGCTTGACCATGGTGCAGTCTGCTCAGAAGATCCCACAGAGTGGACACTGTATTAATGTATTATGTATTTCATCTTCAATTGTGAAAGAATAATAATGACATATTTTTTGTTGTATCTCTTGATATTTTCCTATGTGAATACTAGAACACAGCAGTTTTATATTTTATAACTATTTTTCTGCCAGGTAAGGAGGTTATTATTACTTTATGTTAATGTTTAAAATTTGCCTCTTCTCTTCACATTCTATATCAGTGTTTTTAACTATTGTATTGAATTTTAACTTTCATATATTAAATTCGTTTATTTTAAGTGTATGATTTCAAGAGTTTTAGAGAATTTAGTGTTGGACAGTCATCATAGCTATCTAATTTTAGAGCATTTATTCACCCTGAAATGATCCTGTCTGCCTCATGCAGTCAGTGTTCTTCCCCACTTAATACCCAGGCAACCCTATCTATTGTGTCTCCATAGATTTGCCTTTTCTGGGCATTTTAAAAATATGACATTATAAAATATGTGGTCTGTTGCATTTGGCTGTGTTCAATTAACAATTTTTTTCAGGTTTACTTATGTGGTAGCACGTATTAGTATTTCGATGTTTTATTGTTCAATACTTTTCCATTTTGTGAATATACCACATTATATTTATCCCTTCTCTGATTAATGAGCTTAAGTTTATTTCCCCTTTTTGAGTATTTGAATGAGACTGCTCTAAATATTCACTTATAAATATTTTTGTCAACATATGCTTTCATTCATCTTGAGTAGATACCTAGGAGGGAAATTGCTGGGTTATAGAATAAATTCATGTTTAAAAATTTTAGAAACTCCCAAACTGTCTTCTAAAGCAGCTGAACCATTTTACTTTCCCGTCAGCAGTGTATGAGGATTTCACTTTCTCTTCATATTGCCAACATCTTATTATTGTCTGTCCTTTTTATGATAGTTATTCTAATAAGTTTGAGGTGTTACTTTATTATGATTTTAATTTGCAATTTTTCTAATGAGAGATAAGGTTGAGGTACTTTCAACTTATGGCTTATTGGCCATTCTGTCTTTTTTGGTGAAATGTCTATTCATATCGTTAGTACAAGTTTTAAATTCATTGTTTGTCCTTCTATTATTGACTTGTAGTCGTTCTTTCTATATTCTGTATGTGTTGGGGTGATCAGATGCAACACCAGGCCGTGGGGGCTACAAAGTCCAGCAGAGTCAAAAGAATGGGAAAATACAAGTTAAGAGAGAAAGTGGACCAGGGGGCCAATGCTATGGAGGCTGCGAAGGCCCTGAGCTCTGTGAGCCCACAATATTTATTGGTGAGCAAACAAAGAAACAGGTGGTGAGTATGTGGGGGTTGAAAAGAAGTGGTGTATCAAGTGAATGAGCTACAGCTGTGACAGTTTAGCATTTTCCTTGAAACACATGGCTACTTGAGATAATGGGAGTGCTAGAAGCAAGGAGCCAGCAAGTCTGGACACATTCCAAAGGCCACGATGGGTTTTACCCTGGACCCCGGACGTGTTCCAAGCCCTGCCTCAGCTTCTCTCCCAACACTCAGCTTTTGTCCCAATAGGATGCAAGTGCCTTAACAGATATATGATTTGCAAGTTTACCTAACATTTTGTGTTGTATCTTTTCATGGTGTCTTTTGAAGCCCAAAACTTTTAATTTTGGTGAAGCTTAATATTTCAAAAATAGAACTGATGTTTCACTCCTGTTTCATGTTTTCATCATCTTAAAAGTTGAATAAACAAAAAACATTGTTTCTGGTCATTTTATTTATAAAATGTGAATAAATCAGTCACTCTTCAAAGTGAAGCAGGCACAAATGTATTTTAAGAACTTCCAGAGTAATTCTTATGTGCTACTAGTTTGAAAAAATGCAGTTGGAGATGGAGACCATTGTACACCTTACAAAGAACTTCTCCAGGGTCAGAATCACAGGAGAAAACAAAACTGTTCTCAAGGGCAGATTAGGTATTAGGATTTTTATATGCTTGTATAATATATGCATGTATCATACATATTTTAAAATATTCATAAACAATATCAGAGGAACAGAGTAGAATTGAGAGAAATTTCTGAGAGAGTGTAGCAAACACTTTTAAATGCTTGCATAAAAGGAACATTTTGTAGAGGCAGAAAAACAGCAACTTAAGTTTATGGAAAATATTTTGTTGATAGTGTCTTAAAATTGAGGGAGAAATGCAACCTCCTCCAGTTTCATTAAGCTCCAACCCGTGAGAAGCATGGAAGCTTCTACTTCTATTCTTACAATAAGGAAAAGCTGAACAAACTCAAAATCAATGGCTTTTCTCGGATGTATTAAAGAACAAAGATTGCATTGTAAACTAGCCAAACAAGAGAGGCAAGCATACCCAGAAAGAGGTTGTCACTTAGATATGCTTGTCTGCTGCAGAAGCCACTGGACCCATGAACTGGAATAAATACTTAAATAATCATTTGACCAATTACTGGAGGTAGAATAGGACCAATGTGAAAGTGAGAAACCTATGTGACCACAGTGTGAGGGGGGGCCATACTTTAATGGGCTATCTTCCAGGAACCCTGGGAGTTTTTAGTTTTCACTGTGCAGATGCAAAAAAATTTTCCCTTAACTTTGGCAAGAGGAAAGGGAGTGTAACTGCTGTGAAACACAGTCATATTCATCTCTATAACAAAGGACTGTTCTCTGAGTAAAAGTACTTCCAGAAAGCACAATTGTAAAGGTTTATCCAAGCTCAGAAAAAAGAACCGATCTCCAGTCCAGCTCACACCAGCATGGACTCAAAAAACAAGAACAAACAACAACAACAGCAGCAACAACAACAAAAACAGTGAAAAAGGTACTGGGGTTCCAGGAAATAGATTTAGAACTTTTCAGCTAGGGCAGAAAGTAGGAGATGGGGTAGACACTCTATCATTGAGAAAAGCTTGTGAAAGTCACAGCACTAAAACAAAGGCCTCTCAAATGTTGGATCTTAATTAGTAGATTATAGAACACTCCCCTGCCCTGTGAGTTTGCCATGGCACAAACAAGGATCCAATATAATTACAGTGGATTTAGATGAAACAGGTGTACAATAGATACTCTCTATGAAGAAGTTTATACATACATACACGAATAGATGTGTATTCAGTGGTGTTTATATGTCTGTGTATGCATGTATACACATACAGACATATAAATATATGTGTGTATGTATTTATTCCAAAAATCAAGACAGGAGATAAAAACACCAAAGAATTGGAAGTCTCTGGTACAAAAGCTGTAACAAACATTAAACATAACCCAATTCCTAGTTTGATTAACTTAAATTCTCATACTAAAGGCCTATTTATCTGTTTCCATTCCCTATTTTCTACCAAAAATGTATTAGTATGCCAAAAGGCAAGAAAAAACACGACCTAAGAAAACAAAGCAATGATAGAACCAGCCTAAGATTGACGCAGATGTTAGAACTATTGGACAGGAAATTTAAAATAACTATATAATCAACATATTAAGAACTGTAATAGAAAAAGTACATAAAATGAAAGAACAGATAAATGTTGTAAGTACACAGATAGAAACTAAAATACAGGAAATGTTATAATTCTAAAACACAGTAATACAGATGAAAAATGCCTTATGGACACATCAATAGACTCAACATAGCTAAGGAGTGAATGAGTAAACTTGAAGATAGATCAATAGAAACTTCTCATACCGCAATGCACAAAGAAAACAGAATGAAAACCACAGAACAAAGCATTAACAAACTGTGGGCCGGACGCGGTGGCTCAGGCCTGTAATCCCATCACTTTGGGAGGCCAAGGCAGGTGGATCACGAGGTCAGGAGATGGAAACCGTCCCGGCTAACCACGGTGAAACCCCGTCTCGATTAAAAATACAAAAAAAAAAAAAAAAAAAAAAAAAAAAAAAAAAAAAAAAATTAGCCGGGCACGGTGGCATGCTCCTGTAGTCCCAGCTACTCTGGAGGCTGAGGCAGGAGAATGGCGTGAACCTGGGGGGTCGGAGCTTGCAGTGAGCCAAGATCTCACCACTGCACTCCAGCCTAGGACGCAGAGTGAGACTCCGTCTCAAAAAGGAAAACAAAAACAAAAACAAAAACAAGCTGTGGAATAATATGAAAAAGTTTAATGTAAAATAATTGAAATATCAATAGCAGAAAAAGAGAACAGATTAGAAGAATTATTTAAAGTAATAATCGTCAGGAACTTTCCAGTATTAATGACAGACATCAAACCATAGATCCAGGAAGTTTAGACAATACCTTGTAGGATAAATACACACCTACACACGTACACAGACATACACAAATACATACACGAACCACCCCCAAGACATATCATATTCGAGGTGCATAAAACCAAAGACAAAGAGAAATTTGTAAAGGATATCAGAGAAAAGCTAGCTTATCTATAGAGAAATGAGGACTAAAATTCCAGTGGCCCTCTCTTTATAAGCAATGCAATTAAGAAGCAATTGGAGTAAAATATTTAAAGTGTTAAAAGTTTTGCAATAAAATACTAAATTCTATATTCAGTAAAATTACCCTACAAACATGAAGGAGAAATAAAGACTTCTTCAGACAAACAATAGCTTGTGTATTTTGTTTCCAGCAAAATTGCCTTTTAATCAATTTTTTAAAAAGTTATTCAGAAAGAAGAAAAATGATATAGAAACTTAAACTTACACTTAAAAATGGAAAAACACCAAATCACAAGTAAATGAAGGTAAATAAATACTGCATTTTTGTTAATTGATCTAAAAATAAATGTTTAAGTAAATAATGACAACAGATTTTATGATCATAGCATATATAGAGAAAATTAATGCTAGCAATGTTATAAGGGACAGCAAAAACTGAATCCTCTGTAAAAAGTTATTTGAACTATATGTAAAGGGTGATGGCATAGTCAGAATGGATTTAGACTTGCTAAAAATGTATGCTATGAGCACAGGACAACAATTAAACAGTATATATATTATTTTATCTTGACACATATGAGTGAAGAGCAAGATAAAATGTCAATGTAAAATGTTCAATTAAAACTAGACAAGGCAGAAAAATGGGGTGAATAAAGAATGAGATCAATTATTTAAAAACAGTTACAACCATTTTAGATATTCACCCAATGATATTAGTATTATTCATCACTTTAACTGTTAATCATCTGAATACACCAATTAAAAGTTGGAAATTGTCAAAGTGAATTTATAAAACCAAGAATTAACTATATATTGACTTTAAGAAAATCACTTTAGATATAAAGTTGAAAGAAAAGGGATGGAGAAATATATAATGTAGCACTAATATAGAAAACTGAAGTATCTATCTATACTAATTTCAGATAAATCAGACATACAAACAAGAAAGTTTATCAAGGTGAGAAGATAAAATATTCCTATATGATTATGCATTTAACAAGAGTATCAAAATTCAAGAGGTAGAAACTGATAGCACCAATGCTAGAATGTTATTCTGCTCTCCTATTGCTGTATCTAAATGGAGTTCTGATTTCTGACTCAGGCCACATGTTTCTGCTAGTATGTATACATGTATGCTTTTGTATCGTGTATCTATCTATGTACACATCCAGCTACAAAAAGGTAAAATTTAAGATGTTTCACAGTTTCTTTCTGACTTAAAAATTAAAGAATGAGAAAATGATCTTGATTTTAATACTTGGAAATATTTTTGCATATAAAATTATAAACAAGAGAATAGAAATATTTGTAATTCCAACTAGAAATAGGACAGTCAATATTTCTTTCTTCTTTGTCCTGATGTTCTCTATATACACACAGATACAAACAGATAGACATGTTCTATATCTCCATATTATATTTGTCTCCTTAGTAACATATAAGTGTTCTAAAGTTAACCATTTTTTAAAATGATGGGTTTTTAAAATATATACTATTTAGCAATTTTATTTAAATCTTCTTGAAAATGAATAATTTTTTTTCTTAGTTTTATTCTAAATATGCTTGTGGTGAGTAGTTACTATGATCTGTTAATTATAATTGCTCTGTTTCACACTGTACTAAAATTAATATAAAACATTAAATCTTTTAAAGTATTATTCAGTTTTTATGTCTCTAATATTTTCTTATTTGTCCTGATTGTGAAAATGAAAGCAGATATTTTTGAACTAATAATGAAAATAAGAGAAATATTTGTCTCCAAAAAACAAAAGCAAAAACGAAATAACTCAATGGATATAGGGCATATTATCACAAGACTGAAGGATTATGCAATTAACTAGAAGGAAGAAGAGGTAATAAGGCAGATTCAAGACTTTCAGTAGCAACACATTATACATCTTCTATTTATGGTTATAACGTTAGATAATGCTTCTTCAGCAAATTTTCTGTGTGTCTCTGTTCATACTATACATTTCCACATGAGAATGTTAAGAGAGTGCAACCAGTCATGTACTCTACCATTTTAGAGCTTAGTATACTATAATTATCTTTGTCAAAAATTCACACAAGTGGAGGAGAGAGAGCTCTTTAATAGAAGGAAATTTTAATAAAAGAAAAAGAAGGAAAAGAAAAAAGAGTACTGCACACTCACAACTTTCTTTGTATACAAACAAACCCAGAAAATCTTCCAACCTTACATGCAACTTTTCTTCATCAACAAATAATAAACAGATGTATTCCTTTTCCAGTGATGGAAAATACAAAGTCATAAGTTGCTAGTGAGTCTTAAGAAACAATGTCATGAAGACATTGCTGTCCTAGTCTAGGACCACTAAGTGATGACACTGGCTGCTCTTCTAGTTCTCATCACTAATAAACCTCACATAATATCAACGTGAGGAAGAAGACAATAATGTATATATATATTTTTTACATAAGAACAACTTACAATAACTTCAGTGGCTCTGCCTGTGTTTGGTAGCAGTCGCTTTTTAATAATCTTTTCCTTTAAGCATGGAAATACTATGAAGCATTCCAAAATATACAATAAATATAAATTTCATTTGGATCTCTATTATAAATCAGCTTTCCCCCTCAATACTCAGGGCCAGCACGATATACATTTTATTCAATTTTCAAAGAGTGAGGAATGCTGATTGCTATATCGCAGTATAAGATTTCAGTTTAGAGAAAATATAATTGTATACCTTGGTGGAATCAGCCCTTCATTGTTTGCTAAGAAGTGTAGACTAGAAGAGCACAAAATCACAGAAGCAGGCCAACAACCTGTTCAGAATAAACTACTAATACAATCCTAAGAAGCATGTTTCTTGTTTAAAAAACATTAATGCAGTTCAACCTTTGATTCCCCGTATTGTTTTACAAAATTCCCTTTCCTCATAGAGAATATTCTTTTTCAAAAATTAAAGTACCTACTTTAAATAAACATCAACAGATTCATGTTAGCTTCTGTTAATGATAGATAATTTGCATTATGATAATACATTCTATTTGAAATCTGCCTCTCATGTTTTAGATTATTTAACGTTTTAAATTACACTCCTTTAATTATAAAATTAATTAGAATATAATACTCTTATTAATTAAGAAAATTAACATACGATGCAATATAGATTGTTTTCAAATGAGAAAATTATCATTGTTTACTGAAAGCTTAGGTAATTTTCATTTACAATTGCATAATTCCATCCATTGGTAGAAAATTTTTTCTGGACATTATAGTTAGACTCATTTCTGCTTTCTTTGCATGTGACTGTTATATTTTGAGGAATAATTGAAAACCTATTTAAGATGCATTATAAATTTAGGAAAAGAGCCTCTTCTCAGTAATAACCATCCTCTAAGTTTATGACATTAAAGCATTAAAATGTTTCATTTCTTATAAACTTTGAGAAAATAAATTTATTTATCATCATATTTTTTCTTAAACAGCCAGCAGCTAAATTCACAAATTTTTACAGGTTCATAGTTATAGATAGTGGCTAACTCTTTGGGTTATTAGGAGAAGAAATGTAGAATAAGCAACTCAAGACTTCAAAATTGTAAGAAGTGTAAATTATACAAAGTCTTCAGAGTCATATTACATATTAATTTGAAGGAATACCTCTTCATATCTGGTCTCATCCCTACAACTTTCAACATAAAAAGATAAGGCAGTAAACCAATTTCAATACTAATTTTAATTTATGGTATCTTTTTATACACTCTCATTTTATTTATTAATTTAGTTAACACTTATTGAAAGAATATACTTACTAAGGTTTTTGGTAATAAGGTAGTAGGCTGATATCTCTCATAGTTGACTAAATAAACTCTAGTTGGTTGCCATCTCACTTCTTAGAAACGTTGTGGTCTAGGTCCCTGTAAGTCAAGACATCCTGATTATTACTCCAACCTTACAATCTATTTGCTAATTAATTTTATTTTGCCTCTCATGATTAAGTATTGTCTTTTAATCACTGGTTTTGAGAATACTAACAATTCTATCCATACAAGGGACACCAGTTTCATGGCAATATCTCATACTATAAACCTTAGCCTACTGAGCTTCTTACATATCCTCCTGCACCCCCATCAGTGCATTTATTATTACCTTGATGAAAAGTTATTTTTTGGGGGGGGACCTCCTTGGAAACACAGCCAAGTTGTGGTTATCCTCTAGTTGGACTTTGTAGCAATCTAATCTGATTTAAGACAAAATTTAGATAAACCTGAAATTAGAGGTGTTGAGGTGGACAAATAGAATCTTTGAGGCAACTGTCTCAGGTGAGGTCTTTGCCTGTGATACAAGGTGGTTGTCTTATAAGGACAGAGAGAGAGAGAAAGAGTCATTTCTTTTAGCTGGTAAAATCAGGGATATTTGATGATTACCTATCAATTTATCATCTATCTATCTATCTATCTATCTATCTATCTATCTATCTATCTATCTCCCTACCTACTTATCTATATAATCTACCATCTGTCAATTAAATGGAACAATTTCTGTATAATGTACATCAGCATTCTACTTTGTTTCCGTCAGGGTCCTGACTTAGGCACAAATATTTGAATATGTCCATTCGGCGCCTTTTGAAGCTCTGTCACCACTACTATTAAATTTCAGCCTGATTTTTAGCACAGTGTACTTTGCAGCTATAGGTGACAAGGAGATCTTTAAGTGCTCCCATGGAGGTATTCTGAAATCTACAGTGTGGCTTGCATTGATAGTTTGCTAATCTGATATTGCCCTTTCAGTGGTTCTAAACTGAATCTCAAGCCTTTCAACTCTAGTCCTTGTCATTGTCTTCGTCTTTATAATATTCAAGTGTAATTTCTACGTTATAGTTATAAACCAGTGTTTCACCCTCCACCTTGCAGTATGCTTAATGTGTGACTAAAACATATGTCTATGTCCTAACTCCCCGAACCTGTGAATATTGATTTATGTGGTAAAATATGTGAGCAAGTTAAGGATCTTAAGAAGAGGAGTTTATACTGAATCATCTGTGTGAAGCTTAAATGGAATCATATGTGTCTTTGTAAAACAATAGCAGTGGTTGCTGGGACATAAGATGTACACAAAGGAGAAGGTCAAGTGAATGAAAGTTACAAGCCCAGGTACACAAAGGATTCTCGGCAGCCACCAGAGACCAAGAGGGAGCCATAGAACAGATTATATCCTGGAGACCTTAGAGAAAGCACAGCTGTGCCAATGTGTTGATTTTGGACTCCTGGCCTCCGAACTGTCACACAATAAATTTCTGTTGCTGTAAACCACCCAGTTTGTGGTAATCTGTTATGACAGCCTCAGGAAACTAACACAAATCTCATTGATATATTCCACCAGTGAGATTCTTAGCAATGTTCACGTCTCTACCTGTCAGGGGTTATTAGTACTCCCCTACCATCAATATCAATGGAGTCCTTATTACTATCTGACCTCTGGATGATCCATTTCCAAGATCCTGTCTTGACAGTTTGTTTTCTAAGGCTACTATGATATAAATTATCTCGATTTTTCTCTCCATCTTCCAAATGAGACTCTATGACAACTGTTTGCATGCAGGTAGTTTGTAAGGATATTCTCCTAGGGACGAAGACTGGGGTGTCAGGGGAGAATAAAGTAGTAAAGCCAAACAAAGTCTGTATTACTCAATTGGTTTATGTTTTGGATCAATAAAGCTCAAACTCGCATGATCTTTTTGACGTGTCAACTTGGCCAGGCTACCATTCTAAGTTATTCAATCAAACATTAATCTAGCTGCTGCTGTGAAATGATTTTGTATATTTGATTAAAGTTTGTATCAGATGATTTAAGAAAGGGAGATTATTTTAGGTAATCTGGGTGAAAGTGATTCAATCAGTTGAAAGATTTTTGAGAGCAGAAGTGAACCTTCTCTGAAGAAGAAAAAATTCTATCTATGAGCAGCAGCTTCAGCTTCTGCCTGAGAGTTCCAGCCTGCCCTTCCTGGGGGCTTGTTTAGCCAAGTTTGTTTAGCCATCCCCTCAATTACGTAAACCAATTTCTTGAAAGAAATCTCTATCAGCCAAGCACAGTGGCTCACACTGGTAATCCCAGCACTTTGGGAGGCTGAGGTGGGTGGATCACGAGGTCAGGAGATTGAGACCATCCTGGCCAACATGGTGAAACCACATCTCTATTAAAAATATGAAAATTAGCTGGGTGTGGTGGTGTGTGCCTGTAGTCCCAGCTCCTGGGAAGGCTGAGGCAAGAGCATCACTTGAACCCGGGAGGTGGAGGTTGCAGTGAGCTGAGATTATGCCACTGCACTCCAGCCTGGCAACAGAGCAAGACTTCGTCAAAAAAAGAAAGAAAGAGAGAGACAGAGAGAGGGAGAAAGAAAGTAAAGAAATTTCTATCTACCATCTACCTATTTATCTAATGTATCTACCAGCTATCAATTAATCAATATCTATCTATCTATTATCTATATATCTGTCATCTCTCTATATGTGTCTCCTACTTGTTCTGCTTATGTCTGTCTCCTACTTGTTTCTACAAGGAATTCTGTCCACAAAGTATAATTTAGTGGAAACATCAAGTTGTCAAACTTTATGTGCTTGTGTTAGTATGTCATAACATGAAGGGCAAAACAATAAAACAATCACTAAAAATCTGTATGTTCCCAGGAAAATTTTATTCTGCAATTTCTATAACTAATGCTTAATAATGAAAGTAGGAGAGAAGGAAAATTTTACTTTTCTTACTTTACATATATCTCTAACATTTTATATGTTCATATTTTTGAAATTCAAAAATAAAACAATATGGAAATATTGTATAAATTATGAAATAATATAGCATTGTATTCCAAAAGATTTTAGTACTCACAATTTATCTTTTTTTTTCTGATTATATTTTAAGAATAAAATAGAAGCTTTCTCAAGGTCACAAAGAAGAAAGCAATAGATCAGTGACTTGAACTCACATCTTCGAAAGCCCAAATTCATACTTTTTTTAAATCATGCACAGTTGTCGTTGTCAGCAACAGTAAATGACTTTCAAAATCACCTGCTATTTGAAAGGCTTTAAAATTACAAGAGAAAATTAAAACTAGTTTTTATAATTTAAATCTTTGATGTCTTCAGTATAAAATATCAGATAAAGACAACTACACATTCAATTTTTCACTGACTGAATCAACTGCCTCTTCAGATGCTAATGGGAATTCATTAATTCTCAAATCCCCCAAATCCTAGAAAATTGGCATCAAATGTACATTATAGCTTAAATCATGAAGTTATCTCACTGTATTCTCATTACTTAGAAACTTTTAATGCCATCACTGTACTACCCAATGATTTTTTAATTAAAACTATTTACTGCTGATCTTTTGTCTATAGAAATCAAGTGGAGAATAAAGATATTATTGAGGATTTTTCCAGATCAGACTTCTAAAACCCAGAATGACTTAGATTAACTAAAATGTATTTTCTTTTATAGAGAGTTTATTATGGAATTAGCAGATATCTTGAATGGACAAACAAAAGCTGTTTAAAAGTGGACCATACACATGACGCTTATGCATCTCAGTGCAATCTTCAAAAATAAATAACACAATGAAAGTTATATACACACATTATTAAATGTAATGATGAGTCTGTTAGCAGTGGAACATATTCCAGTCAGAAGACACCGAAGTACGTTACCAGTTGCAAATCCATATGCGTTAGCAGCAACCTCAATTCTAGCCTCCCCAGAAGAAAGAATTCAACTGAGGGGAATAAGGTAGAAGGAGAGATCAAGACAAGTTTTAGAGCAGGAACAAAATTTTATTAAAAAGCTTTAGATCATGTATGAAAGGAAGTAAAATCACTTAGAAGTGGGTCAAGCGGGTAACTTGAGAGATCACGCGTGCTGTTTGACCTTTGACTTGGGTTTTATATGTTGGCATAACGTCTGAGGCTATGCATTCCTGCTCCCCTGAGTCTTCCCTTGGGGTAGGCTGTTCACATATGCAGTAGCCTGCAAGCATTTGGGAGGGAAACATGTGCAGTGTATTTACTGGAGTTACATGCATGCTCATTTGAAGCATTCTTCCGTTATGAGTCAAAAGTCCCTAGAAGATTGTAGACCAGATAAACACCATTTTGTCTCTTAATTAGGCTGCTTGATCCAACTGGCCCAACTCCTGAGATCTTTTTGGGAAGCTGCTGATCACCGGTTTCAGGTTTTTTCTATCTATTGCAAGAATGCCTTTTCCTGGTGCTGGCTGCAACCAATTATTATTTTAGAGAGACAGTTAACCACCTGACCCTCACCTGATGGTCGCCTGACCCTCGGGAGTCCTCTCTGTCCTGCTCGTGCTTGACTAGCTACTGACAGTAACAAGTTCAATTAATGCCCCTCTTGAATGTATGTATGTGATCAAGTGCTAAACTAATGCTAAAAGTTACCTATTCTTGTTTGATATAATTTAGTGTTATAAAAGGAGTAACAAGGCTCTATGTAACTTTTGAACAAAAACTGAAAAACTATTTAAACAAAATAATTTAAAACGTAAAATATAGTGCACTGGGTAATGTTTCTTCAATTCAAAATGTTGCATTCCTCTCTCCCTCTCTCTCTCTGTTTCTTTCTGTCTCTCCACCTCTTTAAGACAACACTTTTACTGATTCCTAAGTGAGAATAAAGATGAGTGAAAATTAACATCAATTGGTGTTAGTGAACTACCTTTTCCTGGTGAAGGCTTGTATCAATTTTCCTTGCTAAAACAAAACTAATCAAATTAGCAGACCTTAATTTATGCACTCAAAATTGAATACATTAATCCTGGTATATCACAGAGAGAACCACTGGTATGGAATTTCTTTGATTTCTTTGGAATATTTAGAATAAAATTAGCAGAAATAATTTAAACATCATTTCTTCTATTGGAATGCAAAATACAGGTAGGTTAGTAAGTACAGTCACGATAGCAAATGCAAGTATATTACTCAACTTCCTGCTGTTCATAAAAGGATCATCACTCAAAACTCCAGGATGATTTCTCCTGGGTACCTTTAAACTATATCCTTACCAACCTTTATTTCTGTTTCATTTTTCTCTCCTTGGAAATGCTACTGCTTCTTAGATTTGCAGCCTTCCTAATTTCCATCCTCTGCTTTCTGATTGATCATGGGGTCTACTGGGACTCTCTTTGCTATCTACTATTCTTCTCCAACTGAAATAGAACATTCTGAATTACTGACCTCTTCACTCCTAAATGAAATTCGCTCATTTAAAATGCTACCAGTGGTGAACTCCAACTTATTATCCCACAAACTGCTAAGCCTAAATAATCACTGAAACTGTATAAGTCTTTTGAAAGCATCATATCAGAATTTCACTGCTGTGGGATACACAGCAGCTGGAAACTGAAACAAATTCCATTTAAAATATAACAACATGAGGTGGGAAAAAAATCACAAAAAAGAAAATGAATGCTTAAAACTTTATGTGGTCCAAGTCTCCAATGATCTGCAATTTTTGTTACATTGACAAAAGCTCAGTCAAGTGAAAAAATGTTACTGGTGACATTTGTTTCTGATTTGTTTGTTCTTTGTCACCTGTCACCAAAGCACAGTGAAACCACATCATTTTCCCTGAAGAACAGCATGTTTCCAGAATTGTTTTACACTAGTCACCGTGATATAGTCAATGCTACTCCATAGTATTGCAAAAGGCTACCAAAAATATATTAACAATAAAATAAATAAAATTTAAAACTAACAACAAATTTGCTCCTGTTTGTGCCTGAAAGGTTTCCAAGATTGAGGCAGCACATCAGCATAGCAATTATTAAATAAATGAAGCCAAATAAAGTAGTGGACATAACAATTAAATACTCTTTCATATATACTTTATTGCTTAAGTACTACCCAGCAAAGATTTCATTATTTTTTATTCCAAATATTTACTAGCAACTTGTTTTATGTCACCTTGTCAGGTACCTTGAGCAATATGTTCCACAGGGGTACTTACTTAGATATCTGTGGCACAGTGCGTAATGCTATATTGTTTATTATTATTATTATTATTATTATTTGAGACAGAGTCTTGCCCTGTCACCCAGGTTGGAGTGCAGTGGTGCAATCTCAGCTCACTGCAACCTCCGCCTCCCAGATTCAGTGATTCTCCTGTCTCGGCCTCCTGAGTAGCTGGGATTACAGGTGCATGCCACCATGCTGGGCTAATTTTTGTATTTTTAGTAGAGACAGGGTTACACCATGTTGGTCAGGCTGATCTTGAACTCCTGACCTTGTGATTTGCCCACCTCGGCCTCCCAAAGTGTTGGGATTGCAGGTGTGAGCCACCACGTCTGGCTCATATTGTTTATTGAATTGAAATTATTAAGCCCTCCTGTTATGGTCTAGGGAAGTGGGGGATGAGTGAAGAGTTGAAGGGCACAAACTTCATTGGGAAACACTGTTGTAAATGTCAAGGTCCTACTAAGAGTTTCAATTTCGATAAACATATTTTATTGTCATTACCTTTAAAAAGATTGTTCTAAATGTAAACAATTGTTCTAAATAGTTCTAAATATAAGGAGAAGTTAAGTAACTACACTCACAATTTCATGATGGACAATATTGATAAAAGCAGGCAATGCTATATATATATATATATATATTTTTAACTAGATAGGTCTTGCTCTGTCACCCCATTCGGTGAGCAGTTGTGCTGTTACAACTCACTACAGTCTCGGTTTCCCAGGCTCTAGTGATCATCCTACTTCAGCATCCTAAGTAGCAGGAAATGCAGGTATGCACCACTATTCCTAGTGGTTTTGGTTTTTTTTTTTGGTGGGGGGGAGACGGGGTTTTGTCATGTTGCCCAGGCTGGCCTCTAACTCCTGGGCTCAAGACATCTGCCCACCTCAGCCTTCTAAACTAATACTAATGACACTTTTTGTTATATTTTTAAAGTTTTTTTTTTTAATCCTACTTTCCTTCTCCTTTCTTTAAGTCTGTACCTCTTTCTACATAGATGTACATTGTGGTTTATTAAATCTTTTTATACAATACATCTTTACAATAGCTACTTTGATCTATGTGTATTCTTGAATAACTTACTCTTATGTATTTAAGATTCCTGTCATCTTGACCTCTAAATATTAATCTTTTGATATATTTTATTCAAAACTTTATGAGACTCTTATATTCATGTTTATAACATATTTATTTAACATACCTGTTATTAGTCATTCTAACATACTAATCTAATGTTAAACACATGTATCAATTTATTGTGACGGCATCACCTCAATGTTATATTAATATCTGTACACTTAGAAAACTCTAGCTGGATGTCTTTAAATCTTGACACACTTTATTTGTTAAACTTCAACTTTTATTTTTGATTTGGGGGTATATGTGAAGGCTTGTTACAAGAGTATGTTGCATGATGCTGCAGTTTGGGGTAGAATTAAACCAGTCACACAGGTAGTGAGTATGGTACTTAGTAGGTAGTTTTTCAACCCTTGCCCCCTCCTTGTCTCCAATGTCTATTGTTCCTATTCTTATGTCCATGTGTACCCAACATTTACCTCCCATATACAAATAGAAGCGTGGTATTTGGATTTGTTTCTGTGTTAGTTCATTTAGGAAAATGGCTTCTAGCTCCATCCATGTTGCTGCAGAGGACATGATTTCATTATTTTTTTGCAGCTCCATAATATCCCATGGTGTATTTGTACCACATTTTTTAATCAAATCCACCATTGATGGACCCATAAGTTAATTCCATGTCTTTGCAATTGTGAATAGGATTGTGATGAACATACAAGTGCATGCATCTTTTTGGTAGAATGATTTATTTTTCTTTGGTTATATACTCAGCAATGGAATTGCAGGGTTGAATGATAGTTTGATTTTTAGTTCTTGGAGAAATTTCCAAGATGCTTTCTACAGTGGATAAAATAATTTTACATTCCCACCAACATTGTGTAAGCATTCCCTTTTCTCCACAACCTTGCCAAGATCTGTTATAGTTTTACTTTTTAATGCTAGCCATTCTGACTGGTATGAGAATATATCTCATTGTGGTTTTAATATTAGACTTTTGCCAGAGGAATAGAATGCCAAATATTTTGTCCAATTTTATAGGTTGTCTGTTTATTCTATTGATAGTCTGTATTAGTCCATTCTCACACTGCTATGAAGAAATACACGAGACTGGGTAATTGATAATGGAAAGAGGTTTAATTGACTCACAAATCCACATGACTGGGGAGGTCTCAGGAAACTTACAATCAAGGCAGAAGGGAAAAAGCCCCTTATAAAACCATTAGATCTTGTGAGAACTCACTATCACGAGATTAGAATAAGGGTAACCACTCACATGATTCAATTATCTCCCACTGGATCCCTCTCATGACACATGGAAATTATGGGAACTACAATTCAAGATGAAATTTCAGTGGAGACACAGCCAAACAATATCAGAGGCTTTTGCTGTGAAGAAGCTCTCTAGTTTAATTAGGTCTCACTTGATGGCTCTTATTATTTTGGACATGTGCCTTCAAACATGAGACATGTTTCTCCTAGTTTTTTGAGAGTTTTTAACATGAAGAGATGTTGGATTTTATCAAAAACGTTTTCTGTGTCTATTGAGATGATCACATGGTTTTTGTTTTTAATTCTATCTATGTGGTGGATTATTTTTATTGATTTGTGTATGTTGAAACAACCTTGCATCCCAGAAATAAAGCCTCCTTGATAATGATGAAATAACTTTTCGATATGCTGCTATATTCAGTGTGCTAGTGTTTTGTTAAGGATTTGTGCATCTATATTTATCAAAGATATTGACCGGCATATATCTTTTTTCACTGCCTCTTTGCCAGATTTTGGAATTAGAGCGATGCCAGTTTTGTTGAATGAGTTACAGAGAAGTCCCTCCTCCTCACTTTTTTGGTATAATTTCAGCAGGATTGGTACCACCTTCTCTTAGTACCTCTTTATGTGGTAGAATTCAGTTGTGAATCCATCTAGTCTAGGGTTTATTTTATTTGATAAGTTTTTTATTACTGATTCATTTTGGAACTCATTATTTGTCTGTTAAGGGTTTTAATTTTTTCCTGATTCAATCTTGGGAGGTTGTGTGTTTCCAGGAATTTATCCATTTCCTCTAGATTACCTAGTTTGTACGCCAAGAGGTGTTCATATTAGTCTCTGAGGATTTCTTTTATCATGAGATTAGTTGTAATTGATATAATTTTAAACTCACCAGAAATTTTTCTAGAATAATACAGGAAACTCTCAAAAGACCTTTTTCATAGATCTGCTTTATTTTTTTATTTTTATATTTATTTATTTATTTATTTATTTTATTTTTTGACAGAGACTCACCCTGTCACCAGGCTTGAGTACAGTGGCATAATGCCAGCTCACTGCAACCTCCGCCTCCCGGGTTCAAGCTATTCTTCTGCTTCAGTCTCCTGAGGAGCTGGAATTATAGGTGTGCACCACCATGTCTGTCTAATTTTTGTATTTTTAGTAGAGATGGGATTTTACCATGTTGGCCAAGATGGTCTCAATCTCTTGACTTTGTGATCTGCCCACCTCGGCCCCCCAAAGTGCTGGGATTACAGGCATGAGCCTCTATACCCGGCCAGATCTGCCAATTTTTAATATTTTGTAATATTTGCTTTTTCACTCTCTACAATATATTATAAACATTTTGAAAATAAAACGCAAATATCATGTCTATACTCCAAATTATTCAGTATTTCCTAAAAAAGAATCTCAACCAGATTACAATTATGAAAATTGTAAAATTCAAAGACACAATAGTAGTCTAAGATCATACAGTTTTCCAATAATGTACTTTATAGATATATTTATCTTGCCAAGATCTAATCTGGGACCAAACATTGCATTTAGTTGCCTTGTCTCTTCAGTTTCCTTTAGTTTAGATCTGTTTGTAAATCTTTTGCTATTCTTCTTTTGATATTTTTGAAGAATATGGGTTAGTTATTTAGAAGACTGTTCTTTAATTTGTGTGTTTTTGATGTTTCCTCATGGCTGTATTTAGGTTATGCATTTGGGACAGGTTTACCACTTAAATAATAACCTATTGTGTCTGGAATTGGTTCCTTCTGGTGGGTTCTTGGTCTCACTGACTTTAGGAATGAAGCTATGGACCCTCACAGTGAGTGTTATAGTTCTTAAAGATGGTGTGTCTGGAGTTTGTTCCTTCAGATATTCAGATATTTATGGAGTTGCTTCCTTCTGGTGGATTTGCTGTCTTGCTGACTTCAGGAGTGAAGCCACAGAGTGTTACAGAAGCAGTGAGTGTTACAACTCTTAAAAGCAGTGAGTGTTACAACTCTTAAACCCAAAGAGTGAGCAGAAGCAAGATTTATTGTGAAGCGCCAAAGACCAAAGCTTCCACAGCATGGAAGGGGACCCCAGCGGGTTACTGTTGCTGGCTCCAGTGGCCAGCTTTTATTACCTTATTTGGCCCTGCCCACATCCTACTGATTGGTTCATTTTACAGAATGCTGATTGGTCCATTTTACAGAGTGCTGATTGGTGCTTTTACAATCCTTTAGCTAGACACAAAAGTTCTCCAAGTCCTCACCTGACCCAGAAGCCCAGCTGGCTTTACCTCTCAATCCCCCCTCTAAATAGGACACCCCAACTGCTGTCAGGAATTGGGCAATGACCACACTAGCTAATTCCTGCTGGATATGGGCAAAGAAGGGGCCCTGCAAGTTGTAGTGTCCTCCAGAGGGGAACTTTTTAGGCCAGTCAAAGGGCCATCAGGTATGTCCAGGGGTCCTCAGTAGAATTTGTTAGTTGAGATCATTTGGGGTTCCGTTTGAAAGATTATCTGTAGCTTGATAGTCTTGATCCTAGAGAAAATGAAT
The DNA here is from genome assembly GCF_049350105.2 of Macaca mulatta. Lineage (NCBI taxonomy): Eukaryota > Metazoa > Chordata > Mammalia > Primates > Cercopithecidae > Macaca > Macaca mulatta. The sequence continues at coordinate 65,824,138 of NC_133407.1, read as the reverse complement.
TTGACAAAGAGGTTAAAAATACAGGGCCCGAAGGCAAGTAATAGTAAGATGGCTGTCACGGAACCTAGAAAGGGGAGAAGCCATGTTGCCCAACTCCAGAGGTTGGTATAAGAATTTGAAAGGTGCTGTCTGATTTCAGAAGCGTTTTCCTATAAATGCCAGGTGGCATCTCATACTGTCCCTGACTGGTTAGTGTAAAAACAACACTCTTCCCCTAAGAAAGTGAAGAGTCCTCTTTTCTCAGCAGTGAGGAGGTCCAGGCCTCGGTAGTTTTGGAGAGTCACTACTGCTAAAGAGTCTATTTGGGATTGTAGAATAAGGATAGATTTTGTTATTCTTGCAAACTGTTTGAGAAATCCTTTGGGAATGTGTGGTAGTAGGATAATACATGCTACACTATTAACTTTTAGCAAACTTTACTTTTGTTGAAAACCTTATAAGATTTGGATTTTAATTTTTCTTTGCTATTAATAAAACCTTGTTCAGTCCATATTAACTTAGAATTGGTATAGATGGCTCCTTCATGATTCTGTAAGTACTTTAATGTTTGGTTGAGTGCAAACAGCTTGCATGTTTGAGCAGACCAATTATTAAGCAATTTTCCTAACTATTTCTACAAGAGTTTCCTTATACTTATAGAATACCCATTGTGTCTTTTCCCTTAATCACTAAGGAGGAACCATCTATCATCCTGTCCTGAAGGAAGTTCCTCCTAGATCTGGTTGGAACTTTGTATGGTAATTAATTAAGATTTTGATTCCCTGTTAGGAAATCTGCTGCATTTAAGGATTTTTGATAGGAAGGCTTTGGGTTGTCAGTGGCCTCAGTGCTTTCTGGCTATGCCCTTGTTTACACTGACAACAAGGTGGTATTGGGGTGTTATAGGGTCTGTTTACACTGACAACAAGGTGGTATTGGAGTGTTACAGGGTCGTTGAAGAAGACATTCAATTATCAATTATAGCTTTTAAATTTATGCTGGCTTTTAAAAGAATAGACTACACTGTTTTTTCTTTACTGCTTCCATGTCTTTTTCTCTCTGACTCTTTCTTTGTCTGTCTCTTCCTCTCTCCTTCTCTCTTTCACTTTCTGTCTCTCTGTCTCTTCCTCTCTCTATCTCTCTCTTTCTGTCTTCCCTACCTCCTTTTCTTTCTGACTCCCTCTTTGTCTCTGTCACTTCCTCTCTTTCTCTCCCTCACTTCCTTTCTGCTGGTCTTTCCCTGCCTCTGTCAGTTGCTTATGTTGTGGTTCTCCCCTCTCCTTCCCCTTTTTGTGGCTTTAGCAGTGTAAGACTGCTACCTCCTTGGGTTTTTTCACTGCATGCAATAACTCTGTGGTTTCCTTGTGATATTTAATGGGGATTGCCCCAGAATTTAGGAAGTCCCTTTCTTTCCATATTGCAGCATGGGCATGTAGGATTAGATAAGCATACTTACTACATGTAGCAAAGTCTCCCAATTACAACTGAGGACGTGGGAGAAATACCTGGTTACAGGCTGTGAAAGGATTCCTTGGATGGTAACAGACCTTGAGGACAGCTATACAGGACAGGAGATTAACACCGCGAAAGCTGTGCCGGTGTCCAGGAGGAAGTCAATTTCCTGACCCTCAATGGTTAAACATACCCAGGGCTCAGTGAGGGTGATGACATGAGCTGGCACTTGTCCCGGGCACCCTCAGTCCTGTTGTTTGATCATCTGGTTGGGAGCTTCTGGCCCAGAGAACCTTTGCTCTCTGGGGAAGTGCACCTTCCAGTGATTGCCTAGGCACAGTGGACATTGGCAAAGGGGCAGCTTGTTTCTCATTGGACAAATTTTTTTAAAGTGTCCTTGCAAACCACACTGATAACAAGCCCTACCAGATGATTGGCCTGCTCTAATTTCTGTCTTCACTGAAACAGCAAGGTTTGTTTGTCTGAGGGCTATGACTAAGGCTGTGGCCTTTCTCAGATCTTGCTTTTCCTTTTGGGCCTGGTCTTCTTTATCCCTATTATAGAACACCGAGGTTGCCAGGTTTAATAATGCTTCCACATTTTGTTCAGGGCCCAGGGGTCACTTTTGGAGCTTTCTTCTGATAGCTGCAGCTGACTGGGTAATAAACTTATCTTTTAGGATCAACTGACCCTCGAGTGAGTCAAGTGACAGAGGAGTATATTTTCTTAAGGTCTCCCATAGATGCTCGAGGAAGGCAGAAGGATTTTCTTCCTTTCCCTGAGTTATGGTGGACATCATTGAATAATTCATGGAATTTTTCCTAATTCTCCTTAGTCCTTCTAGAACACAGGTCAGCAGATGTTTGCAAATCCAGTCCCCATTATCTGAGTTGAGGTCCCAGTGGGGATCCTTACTGGGAATGACTTGCTGACCAGTAGGGAATTTGTCCCTTTTTTGAGCTGTCATTTTATCATTTACTTGACTAAGATACCAGGCATCTTCAAACTCTTGGGCTGCAGCTAAAGCCACATTATTTTCATTAAAGGACAGGGTTTGATCTAACAATAGGATGACATCTCTCCAAGTGAGATCAAAGGTTTGCCCTAGACCCTGTAGGACATCTACGTACCTATCAGGATAATCTGAAAACTTCCCCAGGTCTGCCTTGATCTGCTTTAAATCAGAGAGGGAGAAGGGGACATGTACCCGGGTTGGGCCAAATTCCCCTCCTGCTACAGCTTGAAGGGGATATAACCGATAGCCTGGGGGTTTTTGTGATACTTTGGAGATTTCTTTGCTTATTTCCTTTTGGATGGGGGAGATTAGAAGAGGATTAGCATTAATAGGAAGGGGAGCTATAGGGAGGCTAGGATATGGGGGTAAGCTGAGAGGTCCTCCTGTGGGAGGTAAATGCAAGCTTTGCATAGTTGTGGATTCTCTTTTAATGAAAATAAAGCTTGGACATAAGGTATTTCACTCCATTTCCCTTCCCTCTTACAGAAAAGGTCAATCTGCAGGATAGTATTGTAATTTATATTTCCCTCAGGTGGCCATTTTTCTCCATCAGAGAGAGAATATTGGGCCAGGCCATAGTTCATAAAAAAATGAGCCATCTCTTTTTCAGGGTTTACAGGTCAAATTGGTCCCAATGGCTTAGGATGCATTTCAAGGGTGAGCCTGTTGATGCCTGAGTGTTTCCCATCTGAAAGACAAAACTTCTTGTGGTTTTGGTTTGTTTGTTTCTTTACCTGCCCAAGAACCTGCAATGGTCCCTGGACCCTGCTGCTCAGAATAGTTGCACTCACCAACACAGCAGCAGAAACACCTCTTGCCCAAGAACCCACAATAGTCCCTGGACCCTGCTGATCAGAATAGTCGCACTCATTGATGCAGTAGCAGAAACAGTAGTTTTCCTCCTAGACTACAAGGAGGACCAAGGAAGGTCAGATTTAGTGGTCCTTACCCACTCATTGTTGAAAACCTGCACCCTTGCCTGTCCTCCTAGACCACCAAGAGGACCGAGAAAAATCAGATCTAGTGGCCCTTATTGACACATTTTCAAATACCTGTTAGAGTCCTGAGTATTCTCCTGTTAGTATTGGGACTTGACCCCTGTCCTATAAAGATGTTATACCCCGAAAATGAAATGAATGGCCATGCCCTGAGGGAGAGAAGGGACCTCCAGGGTTGGAAGAGTGATGCCTTTTGTCCTCACTTGAATAGGAAGGATATAATTTCTGAGGCTCCCCATATCCTAGCTTCAGGAATAGCTTTTGTTAGGCCTGTTAGTCTGAGGAGGGATCCTAAAATTCCAGATAGTCCCCCCTACCAGGGGGCTTTGGGCAAAAATTATGTCTTTCTGATTGGTGAGCCTGGGTGCCTTAAGAAGGGAATAGAGTCCTGGAGTTTATACAGAAATCATTCTTAGCAGAGAAACTAGAAAAGCACCAGAGACAGGGGGTGGTTTTTGGAATGGGGACTAGCCTCGGAGAAGAGGTGAAAGGAAATTTGTCTGACAAGCATTACGACCCAGGAGGCAAGGGTCAGGATAGACAGGATAGATGGGCAAGTCTCTCTAGGGCGACATGCCTTTGAGAGTTCTGCTCATGGCTGCAGGGTCAACCAACTTGTTGTCGGGACCTCAGAGCTGAATGGCTTTCCTCTCTGTCGACCCTTGGCTCAGCCCAGAAGTACAGGAAAAGTGGAAGCTGGTTCCAGGCAAACCAACACTCTCAACTCCAAAGAGTTGGGGGTTGTTAGAGAGCAGCCCTTTCTCAGAAAGCCTGACACCCGTGTCTTTTGTCCAGCAGCTGCACTCATCACTTTTAACTGGCTGACAGGTGCCCGGTATTTAGCCCTCAAATTCTAAGGAAAAATATGACAGAATAGCAAGCAAAAGGGGTCCAATGGTGCTGACTGCTTGGCAATTGTCCCTTCATGGTCACCAAAATGTGTCTGGAATTGGTTCCTTCCGGTGGGTTCTTGGTCTCATTGACTTCAAGAATGAAGCCTTGGACCCTTGCGGTGAGTGTTACAGTTCTTAAAGATGGTATGTCGGAGTTTGTTCCTTCAGATGTTCAGATGTGTCTGGAGTTTCTTCCTTCAGGTGGGTTTGTGGTCTCACTGACTTCAGGAGTGAAGCCGCAGACCTTCGTGGTGAGTGTTACAGCTCTTAAAGGTAGTGCGTGCTGGACGCGGTGGCTCAAGCCTGTAATCCCAGCACTTTGGGAGGCCGAGACGGGTGGATCACGAGGTCAGGAGATCGAGACCATCCTGGCTAACACGGTGAAACCCCGTCTCTACTAAGAAATACAAAAAACTAGCCAGGTGAGGTGGCGGGTGCCTGTAGTCCCAGCTACTTGGGAGGCTGAGGCAGGAGAATGGCAGGAACCCAGGAGGCGGAGCTTGCAGTGAGCTGAGATCCGGCTACTGCACTCCAGCCTGGGCGACAGAGCGAGACTCTGCCTCAAAAAAAAAAAAAAAAAAAAAAAATTGGTGGTGCGGACCCAAACTGTGAGCAGAAGCAAGATTTACTATGAAGAGCGAAAGAATAAAGCTTCCACAGTGTGGAAGGGGACTTGAGAGGGTTACTGCTGCTGGCTCAGGTGACTAGCTTTAATTCCCTTATTTGGCCCTACCCACATCCTGCTGATGCATCCATTTTACAGAGCGCCGATTGGTCCATTTTATAGAGTGCTGATTAGTCAATTTTACAGAGTGCTAATTGGTACATTTTTACAGAGTGCAGATTGGTGTGTTTACAATCCTTTAGCTAGACACAGAGCGCTGATTGGTGCATTTACAATCCTTTAGTTAGACACAAAAGTTCTCCAAGTTCCCACCTGAACCAGAAGCCCAGCTGGCTTCACCTCTCAATGTCTTCCCCAGTGCATTATTTCAGAAGGCACATTATTGCCCAGCATGGGTGATGTTGACATTGAGCACTTGAAGCAGCATCTACAAAGTTTTTCTGTAAAGTTACTATTTCTTCTTTTGTAATTAATAAGCAATTTCCTGTGAAAAACTATAAGTGCATAAATATACTCCTTCTTATCAATGTTTTACTGGATATCTTATTCGTTGATGATTTTCCAACTTCAACTACTATATGTATTAGTTTCCACTCAACTATAAAAAGAGCTTTTATTTTTGTGCCATTTATTTATTCATTATATCAATATGATTTCATAACTTATTTATTTCAATGAGTTATTAAAATTTGGTTATTTAATGTTTGAATTGTCCCAAATTTGTCTGTTGAAGTCTCTATACATTAAATTTTGTGTCCTTTTGACAGGTCCTTATATCTCTTTAGGCAGTTTTTTACTTTCTAGTGCTAAATTAAGTACCAGGTTCATCTTATGCTTTGCCAACCACGTGCCTGTAACCACCTGTTACTCTTGGTTCATTTTCGTGTTGATGAATTGTATTTAGAAAACAAGTGTTGTATGCTCTAAAAAGAAATAGCATTCTTTTTAGGTCTTTTTAGTAGACAGAGATAGAAGAAGATACATATGAACACACACATACACACACACATAGATTGTGTGTATCATGAGTCTGTAACAATGCCTCCAACTGCAATGCTACAATATATATTTAATGCTAGCACTTCAACTTCTGTATTTTAACTCCTCTTACCACATTAAGAAAAATGACTTTTATTATCATCAGTACATTTACTCATTTCCTCAAGCTTAGTATAATAAATGGTAGTTTTAGAAATGCTGACATATCTCATCAAAGAAAGTAAACTTACTAATTGAATACCCACTTTCATCATTTTAGGTAAAAATAATATAAAGTGAAATGAACAAATCTTAACAGTGCAATTCAGTGAATTTTGAATTGTGCCCTTACTTGGCTAACCCACACCTCGTTCAATATACACAAATGTTTCATACCAGAAAGTTTCCTCATAACCCTTCTGATTTTTTAAATCATAGACTAATTTTGTGATATTATATAAATAGAATCACAAAGTATGTGCAGTTTTATCTTCTCAGTTTCAGTGTAATACTTTTTGAATTATTTCTGGTATTGTTCTTATCAGTAATTTGTTCTTTTTTAACCGTATGAAACTATTAATAAATTACCAGATTCCAGCTTTAGTCTGAAACCAAATGAGAAAATATTGTATATGAATCAGCTATAGAAGAGGTGAAAGAGGGAAGTCAACTTGGCCATCAAAATTTTTGTCATCAGTGATTGGTACTATAGAGTTAACTTTTACTGAAATGAAGATAACAATGAGATGAACAGGCTGGAGCTCAGATGTGCGCACATATATTTTGAGATACTTGTTAGAAAAACAATTATAATAGTAGTGTTTCCAGAATTAGTGAGTTCTTGGTCTTGCTGACCTCAAGAATAAAGCTGTGGACCCTCACAATACATGTTACAGTTCTTAAAGACTGTGTGTCTGGTGTTTGTTCCCTCAGCTGTTCAGATGTGTCTGGAGTTTCTTCCTTCTGGTAGGTTTGTAGTCTTCCTGGCCTCAGGAGTGAAGCTGCAGACCTTCACAGTGAGTGTTACAGCTCATAAAGGTGTGTGGACCAAAAAACAGAGCACCACCGAGATTTATTGCAAAGAGCCAAAGAACAAAGCTTCCAAAGCCTGGAAGAGAACCGGAGTGGGTTACCGCTGATGGCACAGGTGGCCTGTTTTTATTCCCTTATCCGGCCCCACCCACATCCTGCTGATTGGCCCATTTTACAGAGAGCTGATTGGTCCATTTTGCAGATAGCTTATTGGTTCATTTTACAGAGAGCTGTTGGGTCCCTTTTACAGAGAGCTGATTGGTCCATTTTGACAGAGTGCTGATTGTTGCATTTACAAATCTTTAGCTAGACACAGAGTGCTGATTGGTGCATTTACAGTCCTTTAGCTAGACGGAATAGTTCTCCAAGTACCCTCCCCTCCCAAAGCCCAGCTGGCTTCACCTCTCACTGGAACTCCTGTGGGACTTTGCAGTACATAACCTGGGCTCTCCCGCAACCCAGAGGGAGCTGTCCCAGACAACCAAGAGAAAAAGAGAGGAAGGGAGAAAGAGAGGGAGACCCGCCATGGTGACCAGCAATCCCACAAAGAGGGAACTGTGGTCCACGCACAGAATTCAGCCTCCGATCAAGGTCAGCCGGTGCTGGTCGGCTATGCCAAGTGGAGGGCTTGCGGAGCCCATGCTTACGCGGAACCCGCGCGGGCCGGTGAGCACCATGGGCAGCCCCAGCTCCCACCCGTGCCTTTCTCTTCACACTTCCCTGCAAGCAGAGGGAGCCGGCTCTGTGCTGGCCAGCCCCAGAGAGGGACCATCACACTGCTGTGGCAGGCTGCAGGGCTCCTCCAGAGCGGTCTGAGTGCATGAAGAGGACAAGGAGGTGCTGAGAAGGAGCGAGGGCTGCTAGCACGTTGTCACCTCTCAGTAGGGTATATTTTTATTTGTTTCAGAAGTTGAGAGAAATAAGAGCATGCTGGAGAAAAGGCTTCATTGTAGAACACCAAAGTTTGTATTGATCTTTTTAATTTTGCTGTTTTTTTTCCTGAGTTCTTATAATGAACACTTCACTTATTGTTTTCAGAATTTTATCATTCCTTATGTACACAACTGATATGAAGTACTCCGTTAGCTTAATCCCATGTATGTTTTAGGTAATTGTTGTATTTTCTAATTTTAATTATTCTTTATTGTAGCATCATTAGTTATGTAAAGTGCAATGTTTTTAAAATTTGAAAACAGTTTTTGTCAAGTTATCTCTTGTTATTTTTAGTTTCTCTCACTATGATCAGAGAGACAGGATTCTATAATTTCAATTCTCTGATATTTATTGAAACTTACTTTATGACAAAGACCATGATTAATTTTTAGAAGTACTAAATAACTTCTTGCAAATAATTTGTATTATTCCACATTTGGGGAACCAGATTATAAATATATTGTGTACATTAAGTGAGCAGAGACTAGTAGTACTAGTAGAACATGTTAAACTATATTAATTTCAGTCCCAAAGAAGAAAACATCAGCACTTTTACAAATGTGGTAGATAAAATCCTTTGGATTAGTAATAGAATTCTTGGAATTTTGAAAAGAAATATAGTTTCTCAGCTACAGGTTACATTCTCAACCTCTTTTGCAGCTATATATTGCCATGATAGCAATTTTAAACCGATGAGATATGAGAGGATGTGATATGTGAACCTTCCTTGATAGACTGCTGGCCCTAGATTTTCTCACAGCCAATCCTGTTGTCTGAGAAGGTGTTAATTGGAGGTAAACACTTTTGATGCAAAGATAGAAGTCACACACTCAGAATGCAACAAATTACCTAATTGACTCAGAGTCCACAATCTAGGTCTGTGAATTAATGGTTCAAGTCTAGGTATTAGGTAAGTCATGAAATTTCCACACTTGATTTTAATAAAATGCTCATCTATGTCAAAGATGTCTGGTGTGTCAAAACATTCTGATTATTGCCAGCCTTGCTGCCCATTTTGATGACTATGCTGACCTAATTTCTCATGGTTATATGAAGTCTGCAAACCTAGAATCCTATCATCTTACTAAAGTTTAAGAGCTCATTGCAATACCAATATCTTTATCTATAACTCTGGCTTCCAGAGAATAGCCAATATAGAGGTTTTCAAGGATGTTGGTACTTCCTACACAAATGTATTTACTCAAGGTATTGGTGGGGGAACTGTCCTCTGGATACTCCCAGGAGACATTGTTGAGGGATATGAAGCAGGACGTATATAATGAATTTACTCTTACACTCTTATCATTTAAAGCCTTTAGATTCCTTCCATTACAGTATAACAAGGACATGATGAAATCTCAACTTTATTTGATGTAGGTCATTTTTGATCCCAGGTTTCATTCAAACAAATGAATAACATGTTATAGTCAATTTCATATGCTCAAGATAACAGATTTGATATTGTTAATTGCCCAAATTTATTGTTCAGCATTTTTGCTAATTGTATTAATATCAGTAACATCAGTTATATGCAACATTTTTTTTTTTCATTCCTGATATAACATTCTTCCTTTTTTTTTTTTTTTTTTTTTTTTGAGATGGAGTCTTGCTCCCATCACGCAGGCTGGAGTGCAATGCAGCGATCTTAGCTCACTGCAACCTGTGCCTCCCAGGTTCAAGCTATTCTCCTTCCTTAGCCTCCTGAGTAGCTAGGATTACAGGAGTGTGCCACCACACTCCTGTACACCACTTTTGTATTTTTAATAGAGACAGGATTTTGCCATATTGGCCAGATTGTGATCCACCTGCCTTGGCCTCCCAAAGTGCTAGAATTACAGGCATGAGCCACCGCACCTGTTCATAACACTCTTAGAAATTATTCTCACTCATATTCGTCAGGTAATATAGCCAACAACATTATACCATTCTTCAGTGTACATGGGGCATCCTGTCAGTTTAGGCTGACAAAAGTAAGTCATCCTTTTGCAGTATGCTGGGATTTGAGTCTAAATATGAGTCTGAAAGCAGGAAAAAAGTTAAGGATATTGGAAATGAATATCGGCGTCTACCTAAAAGGCTACTCTATTAGGTGAAATCACCTCACAGATGTCAAGCAAGATTTAGCTAATCCTCTAAATGGGGAGGAATGGCTATTTCTATTGGCAAGGGAAGCTCAGAGGGAATTTCAAGGTCTTTTTACTCATTAGAATCCACCCAAATGTCTACATTGTAATTCAAGGTCTTAGTCTCTATCTTAATCAACATTGTACCTTCAATTTAAATGACCTGATGAGTCTGTGAATTAAATATACACAAGGAAATTTAGTCTTCTGTAGAATCAAACTTGTTCAAAGACCAGAACATTTAACTTTTTGCTTTAAGAAATTAGGAAATTTTCAGGGTAATCAAAAAAGTACTTCAGTTTTCCTCTCATGATTTAATCTGGGAATATAAAACTCTAAACTTACAATTTTTTTTTCTCAAATTGTTCAGAGTTTAAGTGGTACAAATCTTAAACCAACAGGTCTTGTATACCTGTATTATTTATTCTCCTCCATATTTAACTAAAGGGCTAGGAGTTTTCCCATCACTTTGTCTTGTATAGGTACTTCATTCCGGACAATTAATAATTGAAGAAAATATTTTTCCGTGAATTCAATAAAACACCAGTGTCTAAATTGTATTTGTAATGAATTTATTACTGCATTCAAACTTCATTAGAACACAGAACCAGTGATAGGTTTGGGAAACTGAGCTTCTGTTTTCTGAACTACTTTTGATACATAATGCTAAGTTGGTTCAAATTTGATTACAAAAACAAGTATGAAGAGTTCTGGTATAAAGAATCAGAAGCTTACTATAATTGGATAAGTAAAGGCCAAAGAATGTCGCAGTTTGTTTTCTAGGACTCTGAAGGCACAACAATTCTCAAATAACTCTAGAAAATTCCCACAGTTTGTTACATTTTTTGCCATCAGATACACAGCACCATTCAATCTTTAGATGTTCTAGATACACGTCTTATTCTAGGTCATCACATTCACACACCTTGTTTGAAATAGCTTCTAGAAAATAATGATCTCTTTTTATTCCACCTTCTAATTTCATTTGACTGTCTCTCATCGACAGACACTAATGTAAAACTATATACTGAAGGACACTTAGTCTGATTGTGGGAGTTCAATCAGGTCAGTGACAAAAATATTAAGGATAGCTATAGAAATAGCCACAAACCTTGGAAGGCCAAGAAGTTTGCCTAGCTTTAGTAAGGGTTATGTCTGAAGGCAACCTGATCCTTAGCTTGAGTAAATAGCTTAAAGTGGGTACAAAGTAATGTGGGGAAGTTGTCTAGCTAACTTGTTTACTAATGTGGTGGTAAGACTAAACATTCCTCTACCCATGGTGCTTAACTGCTTTCTACTCAGGAAGTCCAAAATGTCAATTACCCTCTAGTGGTGTTTATTCATGACCTTTGTCAATTATCTTTGCTGAGTAAATGCTACTCTTGCTGGCAAGTTGAGGGTGTGGTCACAACTGTTTGTAGCACTTTGCTTGCTGTCTGTAAGTGGCCTGGACACTCAGCCGGACTGGCAAAGCAGAATATCTGTGTGTCTGTGTACTATATTCATCCATCATTTGGGTCAGGGTCTGCGAGCAGACCCCTGTATCTGATCATCTGGGTCTCCAGCTACCCATGTAGGGAAGAGCTTCTAAGTGCTGAACTGCCTCCCAAATTCTCTAATCTTATGTAGGAGAAAAATAAACTTCTTTCTTATTTAAATCACTATATTGCATTTCTTAATTATAACAACTTATTAGCATGTACTCCAACCAATACAAATGACATTTTAAAATCTATTTTTACACTTTTTAAAAAATATTTACTTTCCTTAAACTACTTGATGTTTTATAAATTCGACATATTCTTGGATTCAGTTAACTCCCTCTTGCTTTCCTCGCATGTCCAGATATGGATTTGGAAGAGAGAGGTAGGAATATAAGCCATATCCCTATCTTATTCTTGCACTTATTATTTTGGTTTTCTTGAACACCCTAAAGGTCCACTGGTGGGAATGTAAATCAATTCATTATTTCTGGTAAAGAATTATACAATATGCATCAAGGACTTTAGAGTGTAGTATATATAAATACTAAGACTTAGGTGAAAAACACACAATGTATCTAAATTCAACATTATTTTAATTATAATAAATTTTAAAATCATTTGAAATCATTAGATAATGGTTAGTCATATTTTATAATAGTTCTTTAATTTAACGATTTGCTCTGTACTAAATTTTTTCTCCTCAAAATTCTTACGTTGAAGGTTTAACCTTCAATATGACTGTATTTGCAGATACTAGGTTAAATGAAGTCATAAGAGTGCAGTTCTAATATGATAAAAATTGATGTCTTTGTAAAAGAGGAAGAGACACCAGATAAATTTGTCTCCATGCATGCACAGAGGAAGGATTGTATGAGATCCAGGGAGAAGGCAGCCACCTGCAAACCAAGGAGAGAAGCCTCACCGGAAACCAATCCTTTCTGCATGTTGATCTGAGACTTCCATATTCCAGAACTGTGAAAGGATAAATGTACATTGTTTGAGTCAACCAGCCTGTAGGATATTGTTATGGTAGCCTGACCTCACTGATAGAACATTAAAATCAAGTTATAAAACAATATTTAATAACATGAGGTGAAAAGGAGAAAATAAAATTAGTATGTGTGTTTGTGTATATATGATGTGTATACATATGAGTATAATGTAGAACATAGAAAAGTAAATAAATACACATACAATTTATACATTACAGAGACTTGAAAGAACTACATTGGAATAAAGAGTGTGTTTAGTAAGAGTTCATGAAAACCACTCCATTCTTTGGGAGCAAATCCATGTTTTCTGCAAGAGACACAATGATTGTCCACTGATGAGTCACTAAACCTTAGCTCCATTCTGGCTAGCAGCATCTGTTGAAAATTCTCCTGTTAATTCTGTACAATCTCTGCATAGCCTTTATAACCCTGCCTGTATCAAGTTATATTGTTCTGAACCTGTGACGGCTGGAGGGAGGGTGGAGTGATGAGAGTAAAAAGCTGACACTGTAAATGATCATTGAGGAGGCAGAAATTTTACACAACTCTAAATCAAAGACACTTTGAAATGAGACAGTGGTAGAGTCTGTTACACATAGACTGCTCCCAGTAGTAAACAAATAGTTGCTACACAGAACATGTTTTATTTCACCTAGTTATTTAGAAATAAAATTGGACCTCATCTGACCTCCTTGATTATTCTGCCATCTGCCCATTTTTTGTGGAGGCTGTTAATTTAGTGTGTGCTTGGAGTTTCACTTTGGAAGTCTTTTAAATATAGCATTCCTTTTTAGAAATTCAGCTTTCAATTTTAAAATATGTATCATTTACGTTTCAAAATATTATGAAGTTACTAGGAGATACCACAGCCAATGGTGGACATTAGAAATAAGCCTAAAACATGAAGATGGGTGTTTCAATGCCAACTAACAATATCTTTTCTTTTCTTATACCCCAGAGCAGATACAGTTATCTTCCCACACAAATATACTAATCTTAATCTCAACCAACAGATATTTCCCTGGAGACCCATTGTCTATTTCTCCAATAATTTATACAACATTGAACTTACTCTTATATTTCCAATGCTAGTTGGCTATCCATTGAAATCTAGTCTGTGACTTCAAAGCAAACATATCACGCTTTCTTATTTGTTGTTACATGCTTCTCAGAATTATCTCTATTGGAGTGGTTCACAAATTGGAAACCAAATATTGAGGGGTTTTTGTTTGTTAGTTTGTTTCAGTTTTGCTGTTTTTCTTCTTTTTGTTTGTTTAACACAGAAGGTGGCTACTATTTTCTCCAGGGGCTAAAAAGGAAGGACTAGAAAGCAGATAATTATTATATTGTCTTTGTCTTTTTCTCTACACTTGACTCTGTTTGATTTAGGAAATTCCTAGATCTTGATAGAGCAAGCTGATTTTGCAATTTACATAATACACTTGCATGAATGTCTCTTACTAGGCTCTCATAAATACTTGTATCTTCAAAGAAATGTCTTAGTATTTTCAAGGAGCAGTCTTTGCAATTACTTATATTTTGAAACTTCTGAAAGAGGTCTTTCTGTGAGTGTGTGCAAACCTAATAGGAGAAATGGAAAGAAAAACTGAATAAATGTCCTTGAAAGGTCAAATAAAAAAAATGAATGGCATTGAAAGATTTGCTGTTTCTGTTATGTAATTTATTATTTGATGTAATTTTCAGATAACAATCAAGTAGTATATCATATGTAAGAAAAATGCCTATATTATGAAAAACAATGTACAGGAAACCTTGATCCAAAAGAAGAAATGTGCATATATTTCTTCAATTTAAATGCATCCATTCAAAGTAAGGCTGAGATTGGTTTAATCTAATGTTTATTGTTAAATCATGAAAAAAAAGTACCAATGAATGCAGGTACTACTACTGAATATATACCAATCCTGGTGATTAAAAAAGCACAAAACCTAAAATGAGAATTACATAACATTCACGTAAAATCTTTCAAGGTGTTTTCCTAACATGTATTTGATGTTAAAGAACCTAAGGATTTCTGAGATTTATTGAAGTAGAGTTACCAAGGGTAAATCTAATGTTCTGTAGTATCATAGGTTTCTGTCTTCCTAGTTGATTTATGTGGTGACTGAGATTCGTATTATAAGCAGCTCATGAATTGGACAGTTACCATCTCCTGTACCCCTATTATTCAGCTACTTTCATATTTCATAATGTTCTCCCTGGCTGAACAATGATGTGGAAATCCATACTTACCGCTGACTGGCCATCATGAATGGGGTAATTTCATTACTGCTTCTCTTGTTTTAGACGTGGCCAGAGCTATCATTTGAATAAATATGCCAGTACACCTAACTGAATAATGTTTTAGCAGACTGTGTGGGCACTTTTGAGAATACTACATAAAAGGTTATAAAGTTATTTGGTTTCTCTCCAACCTATTTGTAAAAATAAGATAATCTTTATAAAACTACAGCTAGGCTAACGATTTGAAAATTTAGATCGTTCTCAGAAATATCATTGCCAACAGAAATAGTATAAAGATTAACACTCAAGTGATTGACATATTTCTCCCATCTGATCACTAACCAGCTAGGAGCATTAAGTTCTGGCAAGTGCAAATTTGTTTATATTTGAAATAAAGCTAAGACTGTATGCTTTGGGGATTTAATTGAACTAACTTTGATTTCAGGCTATCCTGTTAACATTGTGAGTTTAATTACTCAGTCACTTTGTCTTTACTTCCTTACATTATAAAAAGTAATAGCATAACTATGTCATCAATTTCTTAAAATTGAAAGGGAATAAATGAATTAATTTATGTTACAAACCAGGAAATTGGCAAATCTTTAATCAATAATGATTATTTTATTCTGTTCTTTAATAGATGTTTCATATGAATATAAAATAAATTTAACTTGTGAAAGTATTTTACAAAAGTAAAAAGCTATAGAAACAATGGAATTTTATTTTATATTTTTACAATCACCAGCATCCACATGTTGTAAAAGAAAGCATCTAATGGAATCTATGAAAATATTTTTGCCTTTTATTTTCTCCCATTTTTATTTTAAACAGTTGCAGGAGTAATAAAATAGCAAAACAGCAATCTGTGTACTCCTCATCAGCATTCACTGACTGTTAACCTTTCTTTCTCGCTCTCTGCCTCTTCTGCACATACATCATTTGGGAATGAAACATATGAGAATTAGAATTATGTGTAGATATGATAGCACTGCACCCCTAAATATTTTAACATTTATCATTATGAAAACGACGACTCTCTCCTACATGGCTATATTAAAATTCTTACACACAGGAATTTTAACACTGATACAATATCAGCATAGTCAATGCCTTTTATAATTGCTTATTTTCAAGAATTCATTTAATTGCAATGTATTGCTGGGTCCAGCGCACAGATCGTGACTGAGCAACGGATGAAAAAATTCACTCACACACACCTTTCTACAATTTTTCCCACCACCCTGACCAATCTCATACAATGTATTATAAATTGTTTTACATACGCTTTAAGTAAGATTCGTAATTGTTTAGCTGATACAAACTTTTAGACAAATCTGTAAGAGCTGATAAGAGTTAACAATTCTTCTAATTATTAATCATGATTTCTAGGGCAAACCGTGGTATTTTATAATCTTTTTTAAAATAAAAATTTCATTAAAAACAATAAATTTTCAGGTATGTTAAGCAATATGAACATACATTTATACAATGGCAATTACTGTCAAAATGGAAGCCATCCATAACAAGTTTTGATTAATCATGAGGTCTAATATGGTTTAATAAAGATATGCAGCACTATACGTATAGTGAACACTTACTTAAAATGAATAATGTTGGCTTGTATAGTAATCCCCAATAATTATTCCTCATATTCATCATTTTGTTTTGAAATACCTGGGGTAATCATAAACCAAATAGAAATTGTGAAATTAAATGGTGTTTAGTTCATTAGACCAAGAATATAGTAAGATAACGCTAGTCAAATTGTTTTTCACATACAAAAGCAAAAGTATAATCTAAATTAGTACCCTCATGTTGAGTCTACCTGTATTTAACTTTAGTGTCTTTTTATTAAAACAGTTATGTATGATATATGCTTTTAAAACATCATTTGTATATGTTCTAAGAGTTATTTTCTTTTAATATTTCTTCTGGGGTAAGCAAACTGGTTGGGAGAGAGAAAAAAATTCAGAAAGTTCATTCCCTACCGAAATGTATGAATCTGTGTAAAAAACAGGTCACCTAAAGCCAATAGCAAAGGAAATACTCAGTGTTGATTATTACCCATGTAGGTATCCCAGGGTAGTAGAAGATACCTCAGAAATACTACTCTTACCAGTGTTTAGGTATGGGCTATATGGCCTGCTATATTGGTTTTTAGTTTGAGTTTCCATTATTTTATTGTTTTGTGTAATTGTTCTCACTTACCTGTCAGTTAATTTATATTTGTTCTAAATGCAGTTTGTTAAAACAAAATCCATGTGTTTCCAGTTTAATATTTCATATTTTGGTAATTTTATTGATAAACCTCAACTTGTACATCATGTAAATGTTGAAAAATCAAGACAAGCAAATAAAAAATCCAAAATATTATAATTGCATTGAATAGCAGTGGTATTTTCTCAAAAACTTGTATGTTATTTTAATTCATAAAAAGGTACAGAGTTGTTATACTTTATTACAAGTTGTATTGCCTATGAAATTATCACTATGCTATTTGATTTGGTGTATTTTTCTTGCCTATATTTTTGTCTGAATTTTTGTTGCTATTATTATTATTTTGTCTGGTTCTATCTGCTTTTTGTTGGTGTTTTTGTTTTTCTTTCTCATTGAAAGCTTTCTGTATGTAGTGAGATACATGAACAATCATAGTGCATGAATTTTATCATATAAAACTTCTGCCACTATAAAATATATACTTTTATTTTATACTAACTTTTTAAAATTCGAAGGAAGGGCTAACTAGCTAGGTCATGGAAGAACATGGAAGTTATTCTGGTAAGAATTTATGAGCAACATTTCAATGTCAGTCACTAAGATAACTTTCAATATAACCAGGAGTCCTCAAATTATAGGAAAAATAATTAACAATTACAGCAGTAGCTAATTCTATAATAAAGACATCATAAAGTGCTTTGGGGTTTTACCTCTGCTGGGGTACGGTAAGGACTTACTGAAATATTTTTATATGCATTAGTTGAAGTTTATATATAAATCCTACATCACAAATAACATAACCTAATTGAAATAATGATGTATGTGCATGTAACACTTACTTTTTTACTTGGGAGACTGAGGCAGGAGAATAGTGTAAACCTGGGAGGCGGAGCTTGCAGTGAGCTGAGATCCGGCCACTGCACTCCAGCCTGGGCGACAGAGCGAGACTCTGTCTCAAAACAAACAAACAAACAAAAAACAAACAAACAAACAAAACACTTACTTTTTTGTTTAATCCTTTTTTTTTTTCAGAAATGTGAGTGATATATTTTAGACAGAGCAAAAGATATAATTTTGATGTAATGGGCATGTTAATAGATTACATATATATGAATGAATAAGGGATAAGTGATGAATAAGAAGTTATATGATAAGTTTATTTCTGCCAACTTAATGTGTGCCTGGGCCTTGAGGCCTCTATATGTTATGAACCTAGATCAAATGATAAATTGTGAGAATAATTACCAAACTCAGAGGACGATGTTTGACTAATTTATCTCTAAAACTACTTTGAACTGTTTACATACACGTGAGTATTAGTTTCATGAGGGCATTGCTCCCTTGACTCATTCAGGATAATTGTTCAGTAAGTGCTTTGCCTAAATTATCTTTATTCCTCAATATGAATAACATTTTGTTATCCACTCTTTCATGAAGTGTGCAGTGAATAGGTGCCCCATTAATAAAGGAGGCCATATAATAAAATAGAAGAGTAGTTATATGCAGACTTCAAAAGAAGATTTTTTAAATTAATACTAGAAAAATATTGCAAAAATTTGGCACATTAAATAGAAAAAAAAGTGATATTAACTGTGTGTAAAATTATGACCTCACTCTTTTCTTTAAATTTTTGGTCTACCTTGCAAAAAATGTTAATTCACTATGGTTTCCTAATTTATCAACTATTTCCCTTGCAAAATCTATTCTTTACTTATGAGAAATGTTTTACTGAGCTGTAATGATAGTATAGACACAATTTTGATATATTAAAATTATTCATCTCGATTACTACATAAACTTCATAATGATAATATTTAACAAAGTATATATAACAAATATAGCTAGCCATAATCTTATATCTAGTCACATACTTAAATTTTAGGTAGCACTATATATCACCCAGATGCATTATGTAAAATACAATATTGAAATAGTATCTAATAATCATTGCACTCATAGTTTTCTTTAGAGTTTATAGCCGTCGTAATTATTTTTTACTACATCTGAGGTTAAACAACTTTTCTTCACATAAGTACAATCAGCCTTAATGTTTTATCCATGGGTGACTTTGAATGGCTGCTTATATTGATCTTCACTATCAAGTGTCATTCTTGCTTCACTCTTGTATACATATAAATAAATTGCATATACCATTTCAATCATGTTGAACCAGAAAGTTTGATTTTTTTTTCCATTTCTAGTCATGTGAAAAATTAATGTCAATAAAACCTAAATAAAAACACTGGGGCTTATCATGGGGAGGGGAAGGGGGGAGGGATTGCATTGGGAGTTATACCTGATGTAAATGAGGAGTTGATGGGTGCTGACGAGTTGATGGGTGCAGCACACCAACATGGCACAAGTGTATGTAACAAACCTGCACGTTATGCACATGTACCCTAGAACTCAAAGTATAATAAAAATATATATATATATATACACAGAAAAAAAAAGACAGGGAAATAGATGTTAGGGAGTATTTCAACCAATTTGAAAACTGTAGAAACAATGAAATACATATCCTATAATTCAAAAATACAAAATCTTAACTTTCACGTTCATTTGATGATTTTGTCATTGTCTGGACAGAACAAGAACTAAGATTAGTAAACTTGTAGATAGTTTAATAAAAAATAAACTGAAGTAGAGAGGATGAAAAAAAGAGATGAAAAGGAAAAAAAATCACATCAGATTACAAGAGGCATAACAGATGCATAGAGTCCCAAAGGAGACAAGAAAGAAATGAAACAGAGCAATATTTGAAAGAATAGCGGCTGATAAATTTCTCAAAGTAGTGAAATATATTAACCCACATATTCAAGAAAGAACAAGGTTGGAATCAGTAGTACACCATAATCAAACTGTAAAAATCCAAAAATCTTAAAATCAGTCAGAGAAAAAATGATTACCTTCAAAAGAACAATAAAACAATAATGATATTAAGGTTATTTATAAACAAAACAGTTGAAAGCCAGAAGATGATGGAATAACTTATTTAGAATATGAAAAGAGTAAAACTGAAATTATAGAATTATAAAATTCTAGTAAAAATATCCCAAAATTAAGATGACATATATATTTACAGAAAAATAGAATCCTCAGCAGACTACCAGTTTAAAAATGCAGACTAAAAGGAGTTCTACAGATGGAAGAAACTTTGTCTCTTTTGGAAGCATAAAACCTTGACAAGTATAAGGGGTACTGAAGTGTCTAATAAACTCTAATATGTTTACAACACACACACACAAAAAAAACAAAAACCTAAATAAACCTGGACTTTGGACTGCTCTATTTTCAATGATGCAAAACTCAAAAGAAAGCCTGTCATATTATTTAAATTTCCCAATAAATATTTAAGGGAGTAAGGTGTTTTTAACTTAAAAAGATCAGTTTAAAAAAAAGCAAAACTTTGAAAGGAAATGCAAGTACATCCCTGTGACATAAACAAATACATATACCCCTTGGTTCATTATGCCCCAGCCCCATACCATTTGTTCTAATTACTGTTCTTTTGCATACCATGAGGAAGCAGAGTTACAGAGAGATACCCACTAATGGATGATAAGCAATTTAAAATTTTAGTTTTGAAATTATGTTCCTCAACCAGAGATTTCAGTTTTTAAGTTTTGAAAGTCAATAGAAGCTTAAAGGATTATTCTAAAGTGTAACCTCCTAACAAAAAGAGAACCAGATCCTTAAGAAGTTTTATCTAAATTGTAAAGCAGTAAATTTAGGACGGATAATTTAGGTCTTTTTTTTTTTTTTTTTTGGATTGGCTCAGAATCTTCTTCTACACCCCTGAAAACCATCCTTTGGATCCCTTAGAAGATACATCAGGACAGGCTCACATCTCTAAATCATGGACAATCTGGTAGGCTGATTAAATACTATATTGGTTCTTAATGCTAGTAGATAAGAGGGGCGAGCCCAGGTTGAATTATAACATTCAAAATCATTTATAAAATGTCATCACCCAGAGCATTTACTTATCCATAATACCAAAAAGCCATTAACATTCGCAGCTTAAACATCAAAGGATAAGCTATCTTTACTCTCACTAGAAAAAAAGAGCTATTAGAGATCCACATCCCTCCAAAAAGACATTCATGGATTTGTGATTTTAAGGCACACTTTTCATATTCAAATCCTCTTACAATTTAGTCACACTTTCCCTTTAAGATTTGACATTTGTGTTTTGTTCTGTAATGACTTCTCAATCTCTTTCAGCATTAATTTTTAATAAATAGTGATGAAAAATTATATTTTTTCATCAAATAAACACAATTCTGATTGCCTTATAATTACGTTTTGTGTAATCATTTCTCAGTAAAATTGCAATTGCTACTAAAATATTATTTTTTCTAACAACATCTTTATGGAGAAATAATGAAGAAATACTTTCATAGATACCATCTCAAAAAACAAGTTAGGACATGATTTAAAACATGAATATTTAGATTTCCTGGAGGAACAATAAAAGAGTAAGTAGCTAAGCGGGGATCTATGTAAAATATCAATCTGCAAGACCTAATTGTCTTGTTTGCCCTCTAATTATGCTCAGACCTTAGGGGAAGATCAGCTTCATGCAAGAGTGCAAATAGGATTTCTTTTATCCTAATCATATGTATTCTTTTTATCATCTCCTTTCTCCTTTCTTTTTTTTCTCTGTTATGCCCTAGATTTCCACAGAACTGACCCCTTCTAATAATTGTATTCCAAATATCCCCATTTCTACTCCTACAACTCCATTGCAATTTCCCTCCCACTCTCTCTCAGAAACTGCTTTATCTAAAACCAACTCATATCAATCTAGTGATCTAACCTGTCCCTCTCTGTCTGTGTCTCTAAAGTATTCTTGTCTTCTAGTTCTTGAGGGGTGGGACTGAGGTAAAGAAGTAGGGCAGTATGGCAGATTTTTTATATCGCCCTAAATATCAGAGAGACAATTGCCTATATTATCCATATAGAATTTTCCTTTTCTTTCTACAATAAATTTTTTTTGTACATTTCAGCACCAATTAATGTAAAAGATATAAGGGAGAAATATTATCAATCAAGCAATATTTCATAGATATCATTTAAGGTCTGATTCTTATAGTTCTACTGGACAAGAAAAACAGTCTATGTATAGTAACAATAAAGGGCTTTTAAAATTACCATTTGTCACCAATTACCTTATCAACATTGAATAAGATTCAATATCTGTTTTTAAATATCAAGAAAAGAGTATACTTATGGTTATGTGCATAGCGGTGTGTGAATATTGTGACTTTTATTTCAAAAGCATACTTTTTGATACTACAGACCGAGGAAGAAAGTATTGTAAAAACCCAAATTTCATTAAGTAAGTCATTTAATACATTATTATATAAGCATTTATATGTATGATTATATATATATTGCCTCTGGAAATTATACTTAATAAATATGTAAAAAATATTTATTAAACATAAGAGAAAACAAACAGAATATTTTTTGAAAAATTAAAAGAATATATTTTCTAGAAAGAAGAAACTTCAGAAGAGTTATTTCAAATCAGGATATGCCACCTTTACCAAGAAAAGATTTATGTTCAGCTAAATTCTTTTTGTTTCCTCATGAATAAATATGAAATTATTCTTTAGAACATCTAGGAAAGCAGTGAAAATCCTACTGCCATTGTGTATAAAATATAAGAAACAGTAGGAAAAAAATCAAAATAAAATATGGTTTATATTTCACATTTTTTGCAAGTTAAATGAATATTTTCACAGTATTCATAATTATAAGATATCGAATATTATTGTGGTTGTGCAGTAATCTACTCAAGTGCCTAACAGCATCATAGAAACTACAAAATCCAAAGAACTGACAAACTCACTAGTTAGTACAACAGCAACAATAACAAGGCAATTATTAGATCCTGAAGTGAATATGTTTAAAAACAGACCCACATATAGCAAAGACAGAGTAGCAATAGTATTCTATTTCTGGATGGGTTGCTTAACTGAAATTTTCAACTCATTTTACTTATATGAGTTACTACATCTTTAAATATAATCATCTTTACAAAGACGTAAATTTACAGGCCTAATATAAAAACAAGTGATCCGTTTATCAGCATTCATAAGCAGGAATTCAAATTTTAAAAGCACCATGTGATACAGGCTACAAATGAGTTATGTGCATGATGTGGTTAGAGCCCTCAGGAAGGAGAGCGCTAATGGACTGACTGCATCCCCGCAATATTAGACGAAGCTCTAATCCCCACTGTAACTGTATTTGGGGACAGGGTCTATAAAGAGTTGATTAAGATTAAGTGGTGTATTAAGGGTGGACCCTGATCCACTAGGATTTGTGTCCTCATAAGAGACCAGACAGCTTGTGTGCTACCTCTCCCCACTCCCCGTGGAAGGACATGGTGAGGAAGTGGCTGTGTGCAAGCCAGAAATAAAGGCCTCTGGGACTTCTAGCCTCCAGAACTTTGAGCAAATACATTTCTGTTAAGCTAAAAAAATTAATAAAAATCATAGATTTGTCTGATTCTACACAAATATGTAATAACATAAAAATAACAGTAATATTAGCTATTCTTTCAATTACTAAGCATTACAAAACAATACATGTTTTTCTCACTCATTCCAAAAATTTCATAAACAGGAAAGAAAGTTAAAGTCACTGCTGGATACAGTTATAATAAAGGAAATAATGAGTGGATCTTAAACTGCAAGCTGAAGTTGCACTAGATTTAGTGTGCTGCGAAATTAGTTCTAGGGTTTTGACACATGATATAAATTTGTGTCATATTGAGACTGTGAGAACTCAGTATTGCTTCCTACATGCTGTTGTAAGAGGCTTTTAGGATTATTTTGACCCTCTGAAATTTGTTTTTAACTCCCCATGGAATTTGGGAGAAAGAGTCAAAGTAATCCCGATTGAAGGCAATGCACCACATGTTCTCCAGGTTCATTTAGAAGTTTTAAAGTTTCCATGATGAAGTGAGATGCTCCCTGGTATTTGTCAATTACACTTTGAAAAGCTTTTGGTTCTGACCTGTAGGTTGTAAATTTACTATTGATGGGCCAGAAGTGAAATGTCTTAAAACTCGAAGGTGTTTAAAGATTTACTTGGGCCTGAATGGAGCCTTAAAACTCTTACATTGCCAGCAAGAAACTATAGCAGCAGGTACATGGATGGAAAAAATTATTTCCTCCATATACTAATTACTGAACCCTTTTGCCACCTGTACCATGAAGCATTTCCCAGTTCCCTGTGTCAGAATAAATTGCTTCCTCCTCTCTGCTTGAATCGCACTTTGAGCAGGCTCATATACCTCTATTATTTATCGTATACTTAGTTGCATACACATTTGTTACTTTCAACAGATTATAAATTTCTTGAATGTAGATAACTGTTTATTAATCTCTGTACCTCTTGTGTCTAGATAATGCCTAACACTTAATAGTAACTCAATAAACATTGTTTGACTTACAGTGAATTTCGGAAGACATTCTGACAAGGATAAAGAAAAGAGAATTGCTGTTATTCTCATTGAGTTTAAGAGTTGCTCCGACATCAGAGATAGCAAGCATGTTTTAATTTTACTATATTTACCAAACAGCAAAACAACAAAGAAGAAAACTAAAACTTAAAGAAAAAATGGATGGAGAGTTTACAATCAATTAATCCTAACTAAACAAGTGTTTTGAAAGATAGGTGGTCAGTCCAATCTATTAAAAAAGGGGTGGTAGTCCATTTGAAAATTTTCATGGAGTAATGTCAAAGAGCATATGATAACAGTAAAGAGTAATCACATGGTTAGGCTTGGTAGTAGTAACTTGGAATTCAAATTTCTGGGAGAGTACAGTACTTTATCTGGAAGATAACGTAATAATTTAAGCTACTGTAATTTATGAAAGTAAAAAAGTAAAATAAAGATACATTTTTAGTTTTCTTCTACATGATTTTATATATGTGATTTCCCTTGTACTAATTT
Organism: Macaca mulatta; assembly: GCF_049350105.2. Classification (NCBI taxonomy): domain Eukaryota; kingdom Metazoa; phylum Chordata; class Mammalia; order Primates; family Cercopithecidae; genus Macaca; species Macaca mulatta. Next base: position 65,799,198 of record NC_133407.1, on the reverse strand, counting down.
CCACTTCATGAAGTCCCTTTGAGTTAAATAGAGCAAGTATTATTTCCATAATATAAATTTATTTGTAATGTGGTTTAGTGAAAATAACTTTCCAGTATTACATACTGCTGCAAGATTTATTAAGATGAAACACTTTCTCTTTGACTCATTTCTATATTCTCGGTACCAAATGATGTGATAATATGGCTTGACATATTGTAAGTGTTTGTCACATCACTCAATACAATTGTGAGTGTCAGTTTCAGAACTCAAAACAAAATACATTATTTCCAAAACTAGTGTTATTACTTTAAGCAAGAGAGAATAGCATTAAAACTAAATAAAATCTAAGAAATACTTTATTTGTTTAGGTATAGGGTGATTTCATAACCAGGGTAAATCCACAGGTTATGTCTAGACTGCTCCAAATATGGAAAAATTCCAATGCCTCTTATTTTCTAAAAAAAATCAGGTGGAGTGTACATTCCTCAAGATGTAATCTTTTATATCTCCATTTCGTCATGTTCAGGACACAAAATTAGGTGCCATCTACCAAGAAAATTCTGCAAAATTAGAAAGAGCCACAGAATAGCTTTGTGTTCTTAGAATCTATTAAACTAAAGTTTATCCTAGAAAAACAGAAAACTACGGGGATGTCAAAGTGATTGCTTCCTTATACTTATTCTAGTCTACTTGGAATAAAACCAAAGGACGCAAATTCTAGAGGTAGTTCAAAAAGCAGTTGCCCAGTAAAAGCAGGCAGTAAACTTCACTGCAGAGATTCATTTGCAATCCAGGGAACATGGGATTTTGCAGGAAAAACAAAACAAACAAAAGTTAAGCTGAAGAAGAACAAGTAAACACTAACAAAATATGTAAAAAAAAAAAAAAAAAAAGGAAATAATTAAAGAATACCAAAGATGAGAGCATCAGTACACCCACATAAGTAGATGTAACAGAAAAAAGTTCAAATGTTATACAATATGTATGTTTAAAAATGTTAAAGTTGTTAATTAATATTTAGAGACCACAGTGAAAATGGTCTTCAAAAATATCCAAGTGAAAAAAAAAAAAATTAAGAAACAAAACAACATTGTTAGGTAAATTAACTTAATACCAATGAGTAGGATAAGCAGCTAATAAAAAACATAGGAAAAGAAAAAATCAGAATCTCATCTTCAGGCAATGATGCACTAGTAAATGTATATAAAGTATACTGAGAATAATTAGAAAAAAATTTAAAAAAACTCTGCTTATAAATATTATACAGCCAAGGTAAAGAAGACAGCCCAATATAATAATCTGGAATTATTAATATATATAAATATATAAAATAATCTGAGATTATTAATACTGTCAATCACTTGCTAAGAGTAAGAGAAAAGTAAATAAATGCAAAAACTTTAGCTGCATATTTTAACATATTTATCTTAAAAACTAATACTAACAGAAGCTAATAGATTTTGTTTGTTCAAAACTGAAGATTTCAACAAGGTGACTAAAATCTGGGCTTAATTGATAATAAATGCCGAAACTGCAAATTTTATATCAAGATCAAACTCAATATTTAACATCATTTAAGGTTTGTTAGAGTATAAATCAAGATGTAACAAATGTCAGAAGACTGAACTTATACAGGATATATTCCCTGTCATCAGTGGAAATAAAGTCGAAATGAGCAACAAAAAGGTAACTTAAAGACACCCATATGTTTGGAAATGAACAAAAAGAAAAACAAAAAAAACAGAAACATTTCTAAATCCATGGGTCAAGGATAAATACCACAAAGAGAGGCTGATTTGAGTAATAATAAAACTCCAGTCTTCCACACAGCTGGCTCTTCATGAATTACTCTTTCTCTACTGCAATTCCCCTGTCTTGATAAATAGAATCTGTCTAGGCAGCAGGCAAGGTAAATCCAGTGGGTGGTTACAAATTTGGGGGCTCCTCCATGACTGCCCTTGTAGCTACCTGCCCATGGTTTGGTAGCCCCCATACAGTGACAGATCCAGAGGCCAGCCCAAGTGGCCACCCAGTTCTCTTGGACTGGGGACTGACTCTGATCCTATGTCTTCTGGCAAGGTGCTGTCCATCCAATGTGCATGGACTTAATTGGAACAGAGAAATGGTCCTGGGGAGACATCATACAACTGCAGTTCCATGGTGGGGTGTCTGTCTATAGCCCCATGGTGAGGTGTCTATCTGTAGCTTACCAGAGGGTGTCTGTAGCCCCATCATGGAGTGTCTGTCTGTAGCCCCATCCATCATGGAGTGGCTATACCTGTAGCCCTAATATGGTTTGGTTCTGTGTCCTCACCCAAATTTCATCTCAGATTGTAATCCCCATATATCAAGGCTGGGACCTGTAATCCTCATGTGTTGAGGGAAGGAGGTGATTGGATCATAAGGTTGGTTCACCCATGTTTTTCTGGTGACAATGAGTGAGTTTTCATAAGATCTGATGGTTTTGTAAGTGACAGTTCCTCCTTCACATGCTCTTCCCTCTGCTGCTGCCTTGTGAAGAAGGTGCCTGCTTCTCCTTGCTCCATGGGCATAAGTTTCTTGAAGCCTCCCCAACCATGTGGAACTGTGTCAATTAAACCTCTTTTCCTCTATAAATTATCCAGTTTCAGGGAAGTGTTATATAGCAGCATGAGAACAGACTAATACAAGTTCTTTTACCAGGTATCTGATTTGGTAAATATTCTAGGTGCTGCCAACACCTCCTTCCTTCCTCCAGTTAGTTCAGCTCCTCTGGGGGTCTCAGTTGGCTCTCCCTAATTAGTAGGAAGAGTCTTCTCCTCAGTTTGGAAGATTTGGGGGAGACTTTTCAGACAGAGAATAGGAGGTTAGTTTGGAAGGAATAATGTTGGAATTCTTGATTAGGGATCTTGATTTGGAAGGCCTTCTCTCCCTCTTGTTCTTGTTTGTGTGTTCATATTTGTGGAGGGGATCACTGAAGGAATTGCTAACAGAAGTCCGTCAGGCCTAATTTGGAGACCCTCTGCAAGTTGGATCACATTCAGTGGAGCCCTGAAAAAAGCCTTATAAGAACTGATTTGGGGTGATGATCCTTCATCTTGCCTGGAGACCATCCACTGAATTCCTGGTTAGAGTCATCCTTCCCAACCTTGAGTGAATTAAGTATGACAGGAACTAATGGGAGAAAGTTTGAGCCTTGCCTGGTGGATGTTGGGTGCTGAATGAAGTGACTAGTGTCTGTTTTGTTATATGTATTTTTCTTTGTCTGGGATGGAAAATGTTAATTTGGTTCCACATGCAGCCCATTGGGCAACATCTTGCAAAATTAAGAAGCTTTTGCCTATGGAATCATAAAACATAAAAGGATGATTTTCTTTTGTACTGGGGCTTGACCCACACAGCTATGGTACAGGGAGCAGAGTCATCAAAGTGACTCTGCTCTTCTGGAAGCTACAGAGAAAGGGAACCCAGAAACCTGGTAGGCCAGCAAAAAGGGTAAGAATTTCTTAGCAGCCAAGTTGCTAACCTTTCTCTCTCTCTCTCTCTCTCTCTCTCTCTCTCTGTCACTCTGCGTGTTTTTGTTTAAATGGCAAGCATCACTGTTTGTCTCCCCTGCAAGGATTTGATTATTAGGAAAAAGGATTTGTGAGACTAGTCTTATGGTGTAGCAAGTCTAGTGTACTTTGCGCAAAGAGTTTGTTTTCTCTGTGTTCTTTGATGGACAGAGGGATATCACAGGATATAATGCAGGTTTAGGACCCCTATAAACCTACTTTTCAAGCCAGTCCTGTAGGCTGGCTATTTACAAACTTTGCTGCAGTTCCCTGAAGGCAATATCGAATGAAATTTCTGTTTTGCTTTGTGTCTTTCAGAGACACTTTCTCTTGGTTACTACCATCCACCAGAAGACAAGAATTTTGAGTTTGTATCATGGTAAGCCCTAAAAATTCTTGGGCAGTTAAAAGTCTTTGCAAAGTTGAAATTGGCTGCTCTAAACTCCTTCTGGGAAGAGCAAAAGAAACTGCTCAATGCTATTTAGCTTAATAGTTAAGGCTTTGTCCTTTGAACATGGCAGCCCAGTTTCAATTCTCAGCTTCAATTCTCAGCTTCAGGATTGATTTCTTTCCGGTTTGTAATTTTTGTAACTCTGCCATTTATTGATATTTTTTCTTTCCCTCATGGATAGCTTCTGATAGCCAGTCTTTATTCTTCCTTCCCCTGAACTGCCTTTGGGGAGACTATTATTATTATTTTTTAATACTTTAAGTTCTAGGGTACATGTGCACAATGTGCAGGTTTGTTACATATGTATACATGTGTCATGTTGGTGTGCTGCACCCATCAACTCATCATTTACATTAGGTATATCTCCTAATGCTATCCCTCTCAACTCCCCCCACCCCATGACAGGCCCCAGTGTGTGATGTTCCCCACCCTGTGTCCAAGTGTTCTCGTTGTTCAATTCCCACCTGTGAGTGAGAACATGCGGTGTTTGGTTTTATTGTCCTTGCAATAGTTTGCTAAGAATGATGGTTTCCAGCTTCATCCATGTCCCTTCAAAGGACATGAACTCATCCTTGGTTATGGCCGCAGAGGATTTCATGGTGTATATGTGCCACGTTTTCTTAATCCAGTCTATCATTGGTGGACATTTGGGTTGGTTCCAAGTCTTTGCTATTGTGAATAGTGCCACAATAAACATACGTGTGCATGTGTCTTTATAGCGTCATGATTTATAATCCTTTGGGTATATACCCAGTAATGGGATGGCTGGGTCAAATGGTATTTCTTGTTCTAGATACTTGAGGAATCACCACACTGTCTTCCACAATGGTTGAACTAGTTTACAGTCCCACCAGCAGTGTAAAGGTGTTCCTATTTCTTCACATTCTCTCCAGCACCTGTTGTTTCCTGACTTTTTAATGATTGCCATTCTAACTGGTTTGAGATGGTATCTCATTGTGGTTTTGATTTGCATTTCTCTGATGGCCAGTGATGGGACATTTTTTCACGGGTCTCGTAGCTGCATAAATGTCTTCTTTTTAGAAGTGTCTGTTCATAACCTTCACCCACTTTTTGATTGGGGTGTTTTATTTATCTTGTAAATTTGTCTGAGTTCTTTGCAGATTTTGGATATTAGCCCTTTGTCAGATGAGTAGATTGCAAAAATTTTCTCCCATTCTGTAGGTTGCCTGTTCACTCTGGTGGTAGTTTCTTTTGCTGTGCAAAAGTTTTTTAGTTTAATTAGATCCTATTTGTCAATTTTGGCTTCTGTTGCCATTGCTTTTGGTGTTTTAGACATGAAGTCTTTGCCCATGCCTATGTCCTGAATGGTATTGCCTAGGTTTTCTTCTAGGGTTTTTATGGTATTAGGTCTAACATTTAAGTCTTTAATCCATCTTGAATTAATTTTTTCTATAAGATATAAGGAAGGGATCCAGTTTCAGCTTTCTATGTATGGCTAACCGGTTTTCCCAGGACCATTTATTAAATAGGGAATGTTTTCCCCATTTCTTGTTTTTGTCAGGTTTGTCAAAGATCAGATGTTTGTAGATGTGTGGTATTATTTCTGAGGGCTCTGTTCTGTTCCATTGGTCTATATCTCTGTTTTGGTACCAGTACCATGCTGTTTTGGTTACTGTACCCTTGTAGTATAGTTGGAAGAGATTCTAATTCTTTAAAAAAAAACTGCTTACCATCACTTTGAGACACCTTGTGCATTTATGGTTAAGTTATAACCTGTTTAACACTTGTTATTAATTTAATGTAGGTCGTTACCTGTGGTAGAAGTCAAAAGCCAGAAATATTGTCTGTCCTGGCTGAAGTTAGTAAGATTTAAAAATACTTTTTTTTTTTTTTTAAAGAGCTCTATGGTTTAAATCAGCTTAATTAAAAGTAGATATCCAAGCATATATATTTAAAAGCCCTTTTTCTTTTTCTTCTTCTTGAATTGTGTTTTTCTTTAAAAAAAAGTTTTTTTTTTTCTTCTCAGTTGACTGGATTGTTTTTCTCTTTGTTGTCTTCTTGTCACTCTGATGCCCACATGAGAGAACCTAAGATAAATTCCAACATCCTGGATCTTCTGGGGAGAAACAGACGAGGAACCACAGTTCCCATCCTGAGAAAAACCTGATTTCCTAATAAAACATCAGGAATTGAAAGTGGATTGATCCCTCTCATAATCTAAGGCTATTTTATGTTGTATTGCTTTATCTGACAGTTTTGACATTTGTGGGTATCAGAAACTATTTTGTATTATGAGAGAAATTTGGAAACAGATAAGTAGGAAATATTATTTAGAGGATGGGTAATGGCAGTTATGGGGGAATAGTCAGCTCTTCGATGCTTAGATTAGAGAACCATGCTCCTGGCCACATAGAAGATATGGAAACATCACTATACCCACTGAGAGATGAGACTCCCATGAAGGATGGGCTGATTTACAAAAGGGATTGATTTGGGGTTGTCTTGTATTGAAATGGATGTTTGATTTTCTTAGTCCGGAGTTCTAGTTTAATTGCACTGTGGTCTGACAATTTGTTATAATTTCTATTCTTTTTCATTTGCTGAGGAGTGCTTTACTTCCAACTATGTGGTCAATTTTGGAATAAGTGCGATGTGGTGCTGAGAAGAATGTATATTCTGTTGATTTGGGGTGGAGAGTTCTGTAGATGTCTTTTAGGTCCACTTGGTGCAGAGTTGAGTTCAATTCCTGGATATCCTTTTTAACTTTCTGTCTCGTTGATCTGTCTAATGTTGACAGTGGGGTGTTGAAGTCTCCCAGTGTTGTATGGAAGTCTAAGTCTCTTTGTAAGTCTCTAAGGACTTGCTTTATGAATCTGGATGCTCCTGTATTGGGTGCATATATGTTTAGGATAGTTAGCTCTTCCTGTTGAATTGATCCCTTTACCATTATGTAATGGCTTTCTTTGTCTCTTTTGATCTTTGATGGTTTAAAGTCTGTTTTATCAGAGACTAGCATTGCAACCCCCCCCCCTTTTTTTTTTCTCCGTTTGCTTGGTAGATCTTCTTCCATCCCTTTATTTTGAGCCTATGTGTGTCTCTGCATGTGAGATGGGATTCCTGAATACAGCAATCTGATGGGTCTTGACTCTTTATCCAATTTGCCAGTCTGTGTCTTTTAATTGGACCATTTAGTCCATTTACATTTAAGGTTATTATTGTTATGTGTGAACTTGATCCTGTCATTGTGATATTAGCTGGTTATTTTGCTCATTAGTTGATGCAGTTTCTTCCTAGCATTGATGGTCTTTACATTTTGGCATGTTTTTGCAATGGCTGGTACCGGTTGTTCCTTTCCATGTTTAGTGCTTCCTTCAGGATCTCTTGTAGGGCAGGTCTGGTGGTGACAAAATCTCTAAGCATTTGCTTGTCTGTAAAGGAATTTATTTCTCCTTCACTGATGAAAGTTAGTTTTGCTGCATATGAAATTCTGGGTTGAAAATTCTTTTCTTTAAGAATGTTGAATATTGGCCCCCAGTCTCTTCTGGCTTGTAGAGTTTCTGCTGAGAGATCTGCTGTTAGTCTGATGGACTTCCCTTTGTAGGTAACCTGGCCTTTCTCTCTGGCCGCCCTTAACGTTTTCTCCTTCATTTCAACTTCGGTGAATCTGACAATTATGTGTCTTGAAGTTCCTCTTCTCGAGGAATATCTTTGTGGGGTCCTTTGTGTTTCCTGAATTTGAATGTTGGCCTGCCTTACTAGGTTGGGGAAGTTCTCCTGGATGATATCCTGAAAAGTGTTTTCCAACTTGGCTCCATTTTCTCCTTCACTTTCAGGCACACCAATCAGACGTAGATTTGGCCTTTTCACATAATCCCATATTTCTTGGAGGCTTTGTTTATTTCTTTTTCCTTTTTTTTTCTCTAGACTTCTCTTATCGCTTAATTTCATTCATTTGATCTTCAATCATTGATAATCTTTCTTCCAGTTGATTGAGTCAGTTACTAAAGCTTGTGCATTTGTCACGTATTTCTTGTGTCATGGTTTTTATCTCTGTCAGTTTGTTTATGTTCTTCTCTGCATTGATTATTCTAGTTATCAATTCTTCCATTCTTTTTTAAAGATTTTTAGTTTCTTTGGGCTGGGTGCATAGTTCCTCCTTTAGCTCTGAGAAGTTTGATCGACTGAAGCCTTATTCTCTCAACTCGTCAAAGTCATTCTCCATCCAGCTTTGATCCGTTGCTGGCGATGAGCTGTGTTCCTTTGGAGGGGGAGATGTGCTCTGATTTTTTGAAATTGTTGAATTTCCAGCTTTTCTGCCCTGCTTTTTCCCCATCTTTGTGGTTTTATCTGCCTTTAGTCTTTGATACTAGTGACGTACTGATGGGGTTTTGGTGTGGGTGTCCTTTCTTTTTGTTAGTTTTCCTTCTAACAGTCAAGACCCTCAGCTGTATGTCAGTTGGAGATTGCCTGAGGTCCACTCCAGCCCCTGTTTGCCTGGGTATCAGCTGCGGAGGCTGCAGAAGATAGAATATTGCTGAACAGTGAGTGCTGCTGTCTGATTCTTGCTCTGGAAGCTTCGTCTCAGAGTTGTACCCCACCGTGTGAGGTGTGAGGTGTCGGTCTGCACCTAGTGGAGGATGTCCCCCAGTTAGGCTACTCTGGTGTCAGGGACCCACTTGAGCAGGCAGACTGTCCGTTCTCAGATCTCAACCTCCATGCTGGGAGATCCACTGCTCTCTTCAAAGCTGTCAGACAAGGTCATTAACATCTGCAGAGGTTTCTGCTGCTGCTTCTTCTTTTTTTTTTTTTTTTTTTTTTTGTTATGACCTGTCCCCAGAGGTGGAGTCTACAGAGACAGGCAGGTCTCCTTGAGCTGCGGTGGGCTCCACCCAGTTTGAGCTTCCTGGAGGCTTTGTTTACCTTCCTAAGTCTCAGCAATGGCGGGCACCCCTCCCCCAGCCTTGCTGCTGGTTTGCAGTTCGATCTCAGACTGCTGTACTAGCAATGCGGGAGGCTATTTTGTGACATCTGGTGTTTTAAACCTTTGATATTTGAAAAACTTTCCAAAATCAAATTATAATGTATGTATTTTTCTAACCTAATTATGCTTTTAGATATTAGGTCCCCTAAAGTCCAAAAATGACATATTTGTCTTATTTGGTATAAAAATCATACAAGAAGCATTGTCAAATATGAAATGGTATTTGGCTTTCTTTGGGCTGTATTTACATAAATATGTTATCAGTATGTGTTCCATAATTATGGGAAACTTCTATAATTCTGATATGATTTAGTGTCATTATTAATAATTATAATTATCATGTAAAATTGTTGTATGCCACAGAAGTAACAAATTCCTAGTCAGTTGTAATTTTTTAGTGAGTCTCCTAAAACTTTTGTCTCAGACAACTTTATCTTGCTTTGATCCTTTTCAGAAGGCAGTTTATAATCAGATGTAGGACTCTGATGGGTTCTCTTACATGCAGATCTCTGATAATTTTTAAAAATGTGCCATTAGAATAGAGGAGAAAACAAACCTTCTAGGACCATCATGAAGAGCAGATGTGTTAAACATTGCTAATCTTTTTGCTTCAGAGTCAAGAAAATTTGTTTCTTTTGTGCTATTTACTACTTTTACTAAGTGAGAATAGTATACTTCTGGAAGCAAAATTTGGAACATATTGCTTTCTCTCTGCTTGATTTCTTCAGAATTTAGACACTGTTTGTGAGTATTCTCAACTTATGGCTGTATAGTTATTTGCATAAGTGCAGTAAGAATCTGTTTTCTTTTGTAACAGGTCACAATTGGAGAAACTGTTTATTTTACCAAGGCTTTAATTAGAATGGCATGCTTTCTTTAAATAAACAAATTTGACTTCTAGGGCCAACAAAAACCCCTTAGAAAATCTATCCTAATACTTTGTCTACACAAACCCAGTATGAGTTTCCTAATCTGTGGTAAGCAAAGAATATCACTTTCTGCCAGGCTCAGGACCCCAAGTTATTTGGGGATGTCTAGGAGAAATTCACAGGTATTTGCAAGCATAGATAAATCCTTGACTGGGCTTCAAGGCTTTAAAAAAGTACAATCTGAGATTCTTTACAGAATAAAATTTCAGCAAAGTCAATATTCAAAACAGCCTATATGGAAAATAATTATGTCTACTTCTCTTTATGCAAATAATCATGCAGAGCATTACAAGTCAATTTGACCTACCTTAATTTATTTTCAATAAAAATGGAGACTAGAGTGAAAAATTATGCTTAAAAAAACCCCATAATACACCTGTTGTTAGTTGTTCTTGAGTTCTTTTATTTTTTTTTTATTTTTATTTTTTTCCCTACAGTTTGGAGTAAATCCTAAATTTTTTGTGGGCCACAAATCTCCTAATGTTTCAAATCTTTACTTTTAAAACTTGGAATTTCACTCGTTATCCAAGAACTCATTATTTGCCTTATAGTATGCTGTTCCCTTTAATGCTGTACTAAAACTAGAGATAAGAATACCATTGCCTTTGTCATGCAAGCCTTGGAATCCCAGCCTGGCCTGCATGAGTATGCTAATACTGTTGCAAAGAGGTTCTACTCCTTTCACCTTGGAATCAATTACACCTACCTCCCCTATACCCCTAGTTGGCAGGAAGAGATTAGAGCAGTCTTCAGCCTTTTTCCATCTTCTTTAGGCAACACCTTAAGATTAAGATGTTATAAAACCCAAAGGGAGGAACTGAAACCACCACTGCAAAATTATAAGTGAGATAGTGAAAGAAACCTGATCTAACCAACCCCTTCTTGCTTCTAACCTCCACGCTATTCTTGTTCATTCCTGGGCATAGGTCAAACTAACTTTGGGAGGAACTTAGTTTATAGTTTATAATTTGAAACAAAGATGATAAGAGCCCTTTCCCGATACAAACCCTTTCTTGCCTGGGAGCTAGACTGCCCTTGTAGGACTAACAAATTAGCCAAAAGATTAGAAATTATTATTTACGAGTCATGCAGCTGAAATCTGCTAGATTCCGACCCTCCCCAAATTGCTCCTGGGATAACATCGCCACTGTAAAATCTAAGATCAGGGCTTGAGATATTTTGCAGGCCTTGCATCTGATGGATCATCTGATATCACCCATACTGATAAACTAGCTCATCTCTTCTTGCCGCCGTCACCTGGGAACTGACTCATCACAAGAAGACAGCTTCAACTCCCGATGAATTCATCTCTGACCCAACTGATTTGAGTAATAATAAAATTTTAGTGTCCCGCAAATTAAATAAATAAATTCACAAAGAAAATTAGAAAATATTTAACAGATTGACATTATTTGTCAGTAATTGTATCGATACCTATGATACTACGTATCAATAATCCTTATTTAGGTACAGAAATCATGCTAGGTAGCATTGGAAAAATAGACAAAATGTAAAAGAATACATAATCCACAAAAAGCCCAGGTATATATTGATACCTGAATTATGACAAAAGGGCCATTGCAAAATGATAAGGAAAGGACCATGTTCTCAATAACTGGTAGTAGATAGCCTGGAAATTCATATGAAACTTGTCCCCTACCTTATACATGAAAATACATGTACAGAATAATATTTATAGAAGCAGTCTCTGCACTGGTCTTAAAGTCAAACTACTGCAAATGCATATCAACAATAGAATGGATAAACATACTATAGTGTTGGGAACAAGCTCCCCAAAATCTGGCCATAAACTGGCCCCAAAACTGGCCATAAACAAAATCTCTGCAGCACTGTAACATGTTCATAATGGCCCTAATGCCCAAGCTGGAAGGTTGTGAGTTTACGGGAATGAGGGCAAGGAACACCTGGCCTGCCCAGGGTGGAAAACTGCTTAAAGGCATTCTTAAGCCACAAACAATAGCAGGAGCAATCTGTGTCTTTAAGGGTGTGTTCCTGATGCAGTTAACTAGCCCAACCTGTTCCTTTAATACGGCCCATCCCTTCGTTTCCCATAAGGGATACTTTTAGTTAATTTTATCTATAGAAACAATGCTAATGACTGGTTTGCTGTTAATGAATACGTGGGTAAATCTCTGTTCAGCACTTTCAGCTCTGATGGCTATGAGACTCCTGATTACAACTTCACACCTCTCTATTTCTGTGTGTATGTCTTTAATTCCTCTAGCGCCTCTGGGTTAGGGTCTCCCTGACCCAGCTGGTCTCAGCACTATAGATATACAATGAATATAAGATATGCAATGGATTTACAGTTACAATAGAACATAACTTGCCAATAAAAATAAACTACAGCTATATGGAAAACCTTGGATTTATATCTCAAATATAATATTAAACAAAAGAAGCCAGATATTCATTGGATTATTATACTCATAAAAATTTCAAAAAGATGTAAAACTAATCAACACAGTTAGAAGTCAAAATTAAGATTATTTTAATGGTTGGAGAAAATTGTTAATCACTAAGAGTGGCACAAGGGAGAAGAAACTTGATCATGAGAAGTGTCAAAATTTTTAATCTTAGAAGTGTTTATGTAGCTGTTCTCTGTCAAAATCCACTGTTGCTGTAGAACAAAGCTATGCACCTTTATATGTCTTATATGTCAGGAAACAGAAAATGAGATATATAGCCAGAATTTGAAAACTAAAAGACATAAATGATACAATTTCTCAAAACCCAACTCAGAGATTTAAGGAGATCTAAAAATAGCTAAATTGAGTTTAAGAAACAGAAAAGTAGTAGGAGAAAGCCCAATATACTTCTTAAAAGTGTTTCATAATGACAAAATATAATTTAAAAATAGTTGAAGAATTAGTGGCCGAGAATTTTCCACACTTGACAATTCACTTATTACTTATATTGACAGAGCAAACTGAATTATTTGTCCAGCAAGCAAAATAAATCCAAACCCAAAGTTATTATCATAAAATTGTGAAGAATCAAGATAGAAGCTGCTAATGGAGGTCAGAGAAAAAAAAAAGTGATTAGCGACAAAGGAATGATGAGTAGAATAGCAGATTTAGCACTAGATGAACAATGACTTTTATTAATAGTGGGTGGAAGGACTTGCAGAAGAGAGAGGGTTAGAATATGACAATGAAATAGTTGAAATTATTATTTTTGTTTTTCTAGAAGGCTTTCTTGTTGAGGCTGCAGCATTTGAACTTATTTGTAAAAAAGATGATATTGAAAAAGTTAGAAAAGGTTAATAACAGAGACGTAGAAATTTATTTTAGAACAACTTTTAATAATAGGTTGTAAGACTAATTTAAAATTCAAGGATAATTTAGGCAACAGACAAGTTGCCATGGATGAGAAACCTTGTAATAAGTCGCTTTTCAATCAGTTCTCTCTGCCATGCCACAAATTGTTCTTTCTGAAGCCGGAGTGATTCTTCTAATACGTAAATTTCCCACACTCTTCCTATTGGAAAACTTTCACTGCTGCCACTGCTGATGTCAGAATAAAGCCCAAATTTCCTAGCATGATCTAAGTGATGTGGTTCTTGAATTTCTTTCTAATATCCCCCTTCTGAAAATACATGCTATTCCATTTGCCAACTTTCTCCAGGATGCCACATTAAAATTAATATTTCTCAGTTAAAATGTCTTTAGAAACATATCAACTTTATGAAAAGGTTTACCAACTTACTAAATTTGATAAATAATTGTTGTGATACAAATGTATATTCTGGTCAAAGCTAGTATGCACAGCTTCATGCCTTCATTGACATATTTTGGATTGACATATTTTGTATTAGGTGTATTTATGACAAGACATGTGAGTAAGTTCCATTAAAAACCTTATAAAATATTCTAAGCTTCAAAATTTCTGCATTTACATACTTGCATGAAACTACAGTGTTATATGTATGGCTGGATTCCAACCAAATATAAGGGCAAGATCTTCCATAAATTTACACAGGCACTTAAGATGATCAAATTATCAAAGCATTCAATTATAGCCATACATCCATTTTAATTTTTTGGAATTTTTATAATTTTAAAAGTATTTATAAAGGTATCAAAGTTATTAAAGTTTAAATGAAATATAAATATATATCTTCTTTAGCTTAGCAACTGATTATTGTATTGACTTCTTTAAAAATTTACACTAGTTTATTCATCTTCAAGGGCTGCTCTAACAAAGCTTCACAAACTGGATGGCTTAAACCAGCAGTCCCCAATATTTTTGAGTGGGTGACCAGGAATCAGTTTTGTGGAAAGTAACTTTTTTCCAGGGGGAGGAGTCAGGGAAATGGTTTCAGGAAGAAACTGTTCCACCTCAGATCATCAGGCATTACTCAGATTATCATAAGGTGCATGAAACATAGATCCCTTGCATGTGCAGTTCACAAAAGGGCTCAAGCTCCTATGAGAATTCTGAGAATCCAATGCTGCTGCTTATCTGACAGGAGGAGGAGCTCAGGTGATAATGCTCACTCGTGAGTTGCTCACCTCTTGCTGTGCATCCTGGTTCCTAACAAGCCACAGAAAGGTACTTGTCCATGACCCGGGAGTTGAAGAACCCTGGCTCAAAAAACAGCAAGTAATTGTCTCACAGTTCTGACGGCTACAAGCCTAAAATCAAGATGTTGGCAGAGATGGTGTCTTATGATGGCTTTAAGGAAAGGATCTGTGTAGATTCCTCTGCTTGGCTTATAGAGACCACCTTCACATATGGTGTTCTCCCCATATCTTCACATTGTCTACCTTCTATAGATATGTACATCAGTGATAGTGTAAACATTTTATAACAGGCATAAGATGAGTGTAGCCAGTTAGAACAGATGATAGTCTTAAACATTACATTGGGCTGTACTGGTGTACATCTGCAAAATATCAGCCCTATCTACATGTGTGTTGAATAAGTATATAACAGAAAACAAAAATAACAACGAAAGCAAAGAAGCAAGGAAGGAAGAAAAGAAGGAAAGAAGAAAAGAGGGAAAGAAGGAGGGAAGAAGTGAAAGAAGTGTAAAGTTAAATATTATGTGCTGCTTTGACATCTGGTAAATTGGCAGAGCCTCAGATAGTATAACTGCACATGCCTCTTCTTGCTCAGCTCCTGTGAATAAAGCCCTCTGGTCAAATGATCCTTCCTATCTGGGAGACTAGGTGCAGTTTCTGCTTTTCCCTGAGTAGTGGGTTTTAGTTCTCTGATAGCCTGCAGAATTATTCAAACAAGTCAATCACATCCTCAGGTGGGAACCACAGGGACACCTCACCCTCTTGACACCAATAAACCTGCCTCTCACAGTCCCTGACTGTTCACTCTGTTCTGACTGCAACCCATGTGTGGCACAATGTCTTATTTCCCCATACTGTGAGTATATGGGACTGATAACCTGCTCTCACTATCATCTGTCCTGTGTTGCATGACATGTGTTTGGCCTCCCCCTAACTCTAGGGTGGGAATTGTTCCATAACCACTGGAGTAAATACAAGGCAATAAAAACAAATGGTGTCACAAACAAGGTAGTGCAACCATGACCACAAACACCTCATCAGCTTTAAATAACTGCTCCTTGGGTAACTATCTCGTTCGATGTTGTGGCAAATGTTGACTACGACACAACTGCCAATTGCTGAAGGGTTTGCTTTTTTCCTGTTATGTACACTGTTTATTTTGCTAAATATTACCATTTCTTCTCACGTTAAAATGCTCTTTTGATCCAAGATGATAATTAAGTGACTATTTCCTAACATGATATACGTCCAGATTCAGCTTGGCTTTGGCAGGTGGTCTCTGAGGCTTCCTGCTGTAACAACACAGTCTAACTGTTCAGTGCTTGAATTCCACTTACCAATAATAAGACTACATCTCTCTGGTCACTGCCACAGCTTGGGGACTTTCACCAGATACCTGAGACAGTCATATGAACATTGTGATTGTGCACTTCAGGGCTGGGAAGGTCATGTTAAAATTTGCAGCAAGAAAGGAGACCGCATCCTGGGTTGAATTAATTATGGCATCTCAGTTACTTAACAAGAACAGTTGTTCATTGGAGAGCAGAAACCTTGTCCATCTCTTGTACTGCTATTTCCCTCACTTCTGTCATGTATGCTTTCTTTATCCCCAAGTGTATGAGGTGCACATCTATGGTAGCCTGAGCCCCATGAACTAATGAAAAATGAAATTAATAAATGAAAAGGATGGAAGGGTGGAAGAAATGAAGGAAGGGAGGAAAGAAATGAAGAAAATAAAGAAATGAAATAGGGAGAGAGGCAGGGAGAAAAAAGGTAAGGAAGTAAGGAAGGAAGGGAGGGAAGGAAGAAAAAAAGGAAAGAAAGAAGGAACAAGGGGATGGAGGCAGGGAAAGGGGAAGGAAGAAAGGAAAGAATGAAGTAAGGAGGGAGGGAGGGAAGGTAGGAACAGAGGGAGGAAGAAGGGAGGGAAGACATAAGAGAGGGAGTAAGGGAAGGAAGAATGAGGGAGAGTGGGAGAGAGGGAGAGAGGAAGGAAGGAAGGAAGGAAGGAAGGAAGGAAGGAAGGAAGGAAGGAAGGAAGGAAGGCGAAGGATGGAAGGAAGGAAGGAAGGGGAAGGATGGAAGGAAGGAAGGAATGAATGAAGGAAGGGGAAGGATGGAAGGAAGGAAGGAAGGAAGGGGAAGGATGGAAGGAAGGGAAAGGAAGGAAAGAAGGAAGGAAGGAAGGAAGGAAGGAAGGAAGGAAGGAAGGAAGGAAGGAAGGAAGGAAGGCAGGGAGGGAGGGAGGGAGGAAAGAAGGAAGGAAGGGAAGGAACGAAAAAGTGGAAGGGGCATCTAGTCTAGTCATTCCAACCCACCAGAGGAGATAACACAACTGTTATCCCAGTGCAAAACCCCTATCCAATGTGCTGGTCTTAGTAGGTTTTATTTAATGCTACTGCTTACAAGTATGCCACAGAGTTAATCTTTTGATCACCACAGTTGATAGCCACACTTGGGCCATAGACAAAATTAACTTACTAGATGCAGACATCACCTCTGGAAGATTAACTAGACGTCCTTGGGGGAAGAGAAAACCTCCTGTGAGGTGGGCCACAGATTATCAAATTTTTCCCCATAACCTCTCAGAATGTCAGAAGAGAGAAACAAAAATATATGACTATGTGCAGCTAGGAATCTAAATTATTCTGAAAGAATTTATAGAGAGAAAAGAGAAATAAAGTCCTATACATTAGAAGGGGAATGGTAAAAGCAGAGTTGGGTTTCAGTCCACTTGTCTCTAGACTGCAGGTACAAGTCACTTCCACTATAACATTCTGTTGCCTACACTTCTTTTGTAACAAAGATCATGTTATAACTCAAGGTTATCAGGGTAAAATGCCCATGGCATCCATATGATCCAGCAAAGAGGTTAATTTAAAAGCAAATTAAGCCCAAGGTTTTAAACCATAAGAAGCAACCATTGCTGTGGAGGAGGATACTAACTTGCTGACACTGATTTGAGGCTCTCTGGAGGAAAAAAAAAATTAAATATGAATATGGTAGAGTTTTTCTTTTTGTTTTTGTATTATAGGAGTTCTTTGTATACTCAGGATATCAAACCCTTATCAGACATAGGATTTGCAAAATTTTTTCCCATTCTTTGGGAAATAAATTTTTTCCCATTCTCTTACTAGAGCCCTTCATTGCATATACATTTTTAAATTTTGTCTATTTTTTGTTGTTATTACCTGTGCTTTTGATGCCGAATTTCAGAAACCCTTGACAAATCTAAGCCCAGGAAGATTTTCCTCTATGTTTCATCCTAACAGCTTTACAGTTTTAGCTCTGAAATTTAGGTCTTTGATCCTTTGAATTAATTTTTGTATATGGCAAAATGTAAGGGTCCAACTTGCATTGTTTTGCATTCTTTTACATATGACTATTCAGTTTTCTTAGCATTATTTCTTGAAGACATTATTCTTTTCTCATTTTATTTATTTGGCACCATTTAAAAAAATCATAAACTGTAGATATGCGGCTTTATTTCTTGGTTCTGTACTCTGTTCTGCTGGTCCACACGTCTTTACTTATGCCAGTACAACATTGCTTTGATTACTGTAACTGGGTAGTACATTTAGTAATAGATAAGTATGAGTCCTTAAGTTAATTTAAACATCTGGTGAAGTGCACAAATTGGCACATTTCTGTTGCCTTAATCAGTACTGAGACTCAAGTTACAGGAGTGGAATATTAGATGGTTCCACTAAATTTAATTATTTTACCTCCGATGACTTTGGGGAGTTCTGAACATAAAACGGAACAAATAGGTATAGCTGACCTTAACCATCAGAACTATTATCTTGCCTAATTCCCCATGTTCATAGAATACATTGTCTTAAAATATCCTGTATAATAGGCATGAGCACTTTGAAAAAATGCGTAATAAATAAAAATTAAATTAAAACTTTGGTACTTAAAAATGGACTTGATGAAATTCTACACCATGGTCCTCTATTTAAAATAATTAATATGATCCAATGTAAATTAAAAGAGACGCTTCATGGATTGAAACTTTTATAAAATACCTAATGAGACAAAGATTGATTATCCCACTGCTTCTTCATTTACTAGACAAATTTACCCTATAAAAAATGATTAACACCCCATGGTAGATTACCACAACCTTAATGCCGTTATCTCATCAGCCAAGGTCCTTGTACTCAATGCTCAATCTTACTAAAATCATTGACCACATCTAATAAAAAAAAATTCACTATTATAGATTTGCTTACATATTTTATTCAGGTCTTATTTCAATAGGATTTTAGACTCTAAAGAGACAAAATACATCTTTATCAGGTCAGCAATGGGGTACCTCATAAACCTTGCCATCACACACCATCTTTGGAAACAACATTTTTTTTTTTTTTAAATGGAGTCTCGCTCTGTTGCCCAGGGATCGTGCAATGCAACTCGGCTCACTGCAACTTCCACTTCCCGGGTTCAAGGGATTCTCCTGCCTCAGCCTTCCAAGTAGCTGGGACCACAGGCACACACCACCACTCCTGGCTAAACATATGTATATAAAATATCATTATAATATATATCATTACAATATATATATAATTATATTATGATTATATTATGTATTATTATATTATATATTAATATATAATTATATATAATATAATAATATTAATATAATAATTATATATTATAATGATATATATTAATAATATATATCATTATAATATATATAATTATATTATATATATTATTTCTCTCATTAGAATATGTATATATTCTATATATATAGAGAGAGAAATGGTGATTATCCTACTGCTTTGTCATTTAATAGCCAAATTTGTGAGTGAGGTTTTTAGAACTCCCTAAAAATCTCAGTCATTACCAAGGTTTAAATTTATGTCAAGGCATCAAGGGGTCAATTGTGGTACAAAGATTAAAATTAAGAATCAATATTATGTCCTCCCTTGACACCTGGTGGCATTGAAGACCCTTAAATAGCCTAAATGAACATTTCTCAACAGGAGCACAAGTTGGCTTTGGCCAAACCAGCTTGTCCCTGATTGCTTACAATTTTCAGGAAAAAAAGTACCAAGAATGCAACATCCTGAGATAAATAGAAAACGTCTGGAACTACTAGGGTTATGGCCTCATTCCTCTGAGAACGGGATGTTCTATGATGGTTGAAATCAGCAATCCAAGTTGTGCTGAGGATATAAAATTCGGAGCAGAGTGCCTTGAGCCTTAGATCCATCAGCCTTGGTGCAGTGTGGGGCACATGCAGACATGACTCTATCCACCTTGGACAGCTTTCGTGAGCATTAGGAATTCCAGCTTATTCCAGGGAAATGGTTTTTAGTTCCCTGTAAACCCACGATATTACTCAAAGAAGCTAATCACATTCCCCTGTGGTTACTAGGCATCACCCCATCCTCTTGATACTACAAATTCTACCACCTACAACTTCTGGATTTTCACTCTGTTTCTCAGTGCACCCTCTCTGTGGCCCTGCATAGCACAGTGTCTTCCTCTTCCTGGCTGAGCATATGTGACTAATAAACTGCTCTGGATCCCGTCTGTCCAGTGTCAGGTATCTTGTGCTTGCTCATTCCTCTTCACCAATGGGGACTTCTTCCTTCACCACTGGAGAGCAAAGGAGGTGATTAAAACAGAAGAAAGTAAAAAATAAAAAAGGAGGTAAGAAAGGCAGTTGTTAGTATTATTACCATAAAATTTACCATTTAAATGAAAATGTGACTGTTTTTGCCCAATGAATTAAGAACATGTATTATCTATATTTGTTCTTAAGTCATTTATCTTAGAGCAAGTGTTTTCTTTAAGTACTGGGAAAATGAGTATTGTTGTCTACATGTTTCTTGGTTAAATGATTGCTTGGTTGATATTTGAGATATATTACTATATCTTTTTATCTTTTTTTAAATAAGTGCTTCTATTTTGGATAGAGTGGGAAAACTATGAGTTTCTACAATATTGTTTATAATACAGGTTGAATATCCCTTATTTGCAACACAGAAGTGTTTTGGAATTGGGGTTTCTCTGGGGAGATTTCAAAATGTTTGCACTACATACTCACAAGTTGAGCATCCCATATCCAAAAACCCCAAATTAACAATGCTCCAGTGAGCATTTCCTTTGAGGATCATGTTGACACTCAAGAAGTTTCAAATATTGAAGCATTTAAGATTTTGGATTATTAAATTTGGGATTATCAATCTGTGAATGCATTCCAAAAAGACAATTTACTGAACACCATTAGCAATAAAATAAAAACCAAACCTGTTATAAACACTAAAACTATCCTGTAGTGCCTATCATCCGCATTTTGTGGGGAGATTATCACAGTTCTATCATTAATAACAGAAGAAATACACTTTTGGAAAATTTTGGTTCCATTTTGGAATACTTTAAATGCTTAGACATTAATATTTTAATTTCTAACCTATTAACGATAAAATATATTTAGAATTTATATACATATATAGACACACAAACACATCTATTTACATTCATTCATTTATTCCTTTTATATTCTCTACAGGTATAGTAAAGAAATGTAGTTCACATATTGCATGTATTATTTTCTGCTCACTTTTATTTGTGATTTTAAATGGAAGAAAGGGAGGATACTTTCTAGTAGGCCCCAGAAAAACTTTTTTGACTAGGAAATAGAAGCAGGTAAAACATAATTGAGGTAAGACCCTCCTTATATGGATTGCTTATTATATCATTCCCTCCCAGGTCAAAACTATGAAGAAGAGATTTATCATTTATTTTTGGCTCCTCTAAGTATTCTAAACTTCTTCATTTCAACCAACTTCTGAAGTAAAATGGAACTTTTAACTCTTTACATTCCTGTTGATGACAAAGAGACATAAATAAATAAATAAATAAGTAAATATATAAATTAATCAATTTCCTGAAAATTGCAGATAACATGCTTGTTTGCTTGTTTGATTTTTATTGTGTGTTTGTGTTTTTTTTTAATAATTCAAGCTCTTATAAAGTATAGGAATTGCATTGTGACAAAATACTACAAGGAGATATTTGTCTGTTAAGTTTTATAAAAATGTTGTCTTTGAGGTATGAATGGTGAGCTTATAACAACAGTAATTTAAAGTTCTAAAGAATCAAACAACAATAACATGTCAATAAAAGTTCAGAAGAAAAGCTTTTAGCACTAAATGATAAGTTCTAAATTATATGACATACAGACCTTATCTTTAAAATATACTGTCATTCACAGTCAATAAAAATAAACCATTTTTAGAGGGAAAACTTGTTCAAATTAATCTTATTATTGTATAGTATAATTATTATATTATAACAAGTATCTTATTGAGCAAGAGGAAAAGGTAAAATTGGACCAGTGGACATAACTAAAATTAATTGAATGTATTTAATACTTTTACATTGAAGAAATATTTACGCTTGATTTTATTTATCTAAACCAGGAGTGGGAAAACTGTGGCCATGGACCAGATATGGCCCACCATTTCTCTTTACTCTTTATAGATAAGTATTTATTGAACCACAGCTATGACTGGCATAATTTCTAAGGCTGTCTTTGTGCTCCAAAGCAGAGCTGAGTAGTTATGACAGAAACCATACGCACTGCAAAGTAAAAAATTGTACTGCAAAGTAAAAAATGTACTATATGTGCATTTTCGTACTGCGAAGTAAAAAATTGTACTATCTGATCCTTTATAGAAAAAGATGGCCGGCCTCTAATCTAGATCATTACATTAAACTGTCTTTGGTAAATAGGATTTGAATATCTATTATTATTTATATATTTGGATCCAATATTAGTGAATCAAAGCCCCTCTTCTCTATACACTATTGACATGATAGCAAAACCTAAGGTTTCACGGTCAGGAATGGAGACATATGTTTCATTTTACTAAACCATCATCTGAATAATGGTATTCCAAAGATATATCCACCAATAATCATAGATGAATTTTAAAGGGATATTGTCAAAATAATCGAAAACAGGGATTAATTTGATCCTGTTGATTGATTTTACATGGCACGAAACAACATCAATTTCAATAAATTTCCCGGATCAATTACATATACAATGTAAGTATAAACAAACAAAAAGTAAAATATTAATATTAATTTTAAAAAGAAGTTATAACAAGTTTGGAATGGAAGTTGCAAAGACACCAGAACTTGCATTATTTCTATGTGGATACATGGACTAAGAGAGAAAACTCAGAGGACTCGTTTAAGTTCTATGTTGTCTTCTTGGGCAGAATTTAAGTTTCAAACTGTGTATCCTGCAAAGATTTTGGAGGGATTTGACACTGCATGTTTGAAATAAGTCTAGCCCTCAGTTAGGCTAGGCTGCAAATGGTAATAAAGCATCATTCTGATTTCTGTACTTTTTTCTTTAGGCTTTAGTAAAAAGGGAAAGGAATGTTTTAATTGTCAAGTTGTATCCAACCAACTGCCTGTTGTTATTTGTTTTAGTTCCAAAGGGATGATAGATTCTATACTTGTGATAATCAGTTTCTTTCTTTATATTATTATAATAAATTTCATAATCTGTAGTATAATAGAATGAATTATTCTAGGAAGAGAATGTATTTTAATAGAATCAGGCTATTTAATACATAGTTAAAATACATTTCTAAAGATAATTTTGTAACTGCTTATAGAAGTTTAGGAATTTTTGTTAAATGAACATAAAGGTTGTGTAATTACTTGAACATGATTCAGATAGAAAGAATACAGTATTGGTCAGCAAAACACAGAATTTTAGGCATACAATGAGAAAGGAAGAGTCTGACATCCTTTCAAACACAAGAAAGTTGGATAAAATAGAATGAATTTCAGTGGTGGTGTTCATAGGATGTTTGAATTCTGAGTAAAATGTATTAATACGTAGAAGAGCCCAAGAGCCTCCTAAGTACTGTACCCGTTATTTTTTCTTGCCCTGACAGTGGTGAAAAACGGTATTAAACCACACTTATGCTACCTGTAGGAATCAATGCATGGAATAAAACAACAGAACAAGACAATCTCAAGAGCAGATGAACTTCATTTTACTGGTGGCATCACTGGGGTCATTTAAATTGTGGAAGTTGCTGACTTAGTTTCTCCCCTACCACACCCTTGTGTTTATAAAGATGATTTAGGGACCATGAGTGTAGAAACACTCAGTTGTTCACAAACCTTATGGACAAATTCCTACTTTGAACAGCCTTTGACTAATTGTAAATGTCTTCTAAATTTTTGAAAACATGACGTATATGGATATTTAAAAATATATTTATTAAGCTTGAAAGCCAATTCAAAAGGAAAATCTCAGAAAGATAATTCAAAGAAGAACAAGAGAATGGAAAAATATTGTATTGTTTACCTAAAGTGACTCTTGTGGAAATATAAACACATACTGAGATGCATAAGGCTTTGTGTGTTTGCCACAAAATCAGTCTCATTAGCAGATATATATGAATATGTTTTCACACCTCATATACTTCTGAATTTAAATCATAAGACTATCTGCTTCAATTAATGAAAGGTAGATCACAAAGGGAAAGTGGAGCACCTAGAGAATTATATTAGAACAACACAGCTATTAGCAACACTCAGCACAGAAGCACTGGAGTGTTTTAAGTACGAAGTGTAATTTACCTTTCTAGTTCATGTTCTAGAGGTAAAATGAAGCCTTTAAGTACATTTGCATACATTAAGACCAGAAGGGGTTTTAGGAAGAATAAAAGCCAATATCTAATATTTAATCATATTCTTCCTCGGTTGTGTCTCCAATGATTTCAAAAAGAAGGTTTTAATTGCACCAGAAAAACTATTTATGAAGAAAGTACATTGCCTTTGGCCAAGAAAGTATTCAGTGAAATGATATCATCTGACCCTATTTCAATTAATTATATTGTCTGACATTGCAACTCATAAAAGTCCTTTTATCCCTTTAAAAAACATTTTTGGGTATGTTTCTATCAAAGCTTACATTCTGGTTCATGTCTTCTTTCCGGACTAGATATAAAGAAAATCAACACTGTTTATTTTTCCCTAGACAACTATTCACTGATATGCACAGTGTTCCACAAAACATGCTTCATTTACCAAGAGAAAGAACGCTGCAGTGTATCTCAAGCCTGAAGGCATTGATATACAGCACTTCATCAGTTAGTGGAAATTATTCTGGGGCACACTGTTTTTTTTATAGGTATTCACTGCTGAAGAAGGTAGTTTAGGGCTCAATGGTATATCTGAAAGAAAACCAAAACCATTTCAAGTAGTAAAATAAGAACAGAAAAGGTGAGTTAGAGGAACTGAAAAGGTGAGTTAGAGGTGAGTATCAAAGACACTCATTTAAAATTATATGCAAATATTTACTTGTATATTTGAAAAAAAATCTAAATTAGAAACAGGTAATTTATCTATTTTTTTAAAAAAACTATGTAGACCGTCTAGGTACTAAATACTGCAACAAGCTCTATATCATATCAGAGTTCAACTTTAAAACTGAAGAAGCTAAGGCAGTGGAGGATTTAACTCATTCTGATAATTTTTCAAGAGTAAATACTGTTTAGATTGGAGTCCAGAGTTGACTCTGGCTCAGGATTTAAGGTGTCACATTAGACAAGTGCCACAAATTATAGAAGTTATTTACTGCAGCTATTACTAGAGAAATATTTTATTTCTGATCAGCAACTTGCTTAGGCAAAACTGTCAGCAACATACACATAATGTAGTTATAATTTCACTGTAGATTCTTTCCCCTAGCATCTGATATGTTATGTCCACACATGTCTTCAATAGATCCTGCAGCTGTGCATTCAGAGAATAGATGATGGTGACAAACAGGAAAGAAATAATACGACTGTGCTTTTAAATCCATTCTTCTCTTTTGAATGCAGCTAAATGGTGATACTTTTTAGAGCAAATGAGCAATTTTCAAAAAGCCAGATACACCAGGGGAACTACTTCAACATGATACTAACGCTCAATGGTTACGTTTTTGACTCTTAAAGATGCAGAAAAACAAGGCTCTGACTCCGCTCTGGTTTCCAGTAATAATTAAAACCTTATACATCTCCTAAATAATTGAATTATCTAGTTATTGCGGCAATTTATTTAGCATCTTTCCAAACACAGAACTGTCTGAAACGAAATGAATTGTCAAATTAAAAATATTTAAAATATACCTTATTATCTCTAACCTCTCTTACCAGTTCTTTTTCCTGTGACACCTACTTCTACAAATTACCCCCAGAACCAAGACTTCAAATTGTTAATCAATGGCTTCATAAAAAATGGGACTCTAAATATTATGAATTAAAAAATTCATTCATGTGTTGAAGCACGTATTCAATCTAATTTCAAAATATTTTACAATAAAATTTTAATGTTTTGGCCAATATAGTGTTGTCTGAATTTGAAGAGAAATTTGAAGTTCCAGCACTATCGGGTTTTATCTATTGTATTCAAAAACCATCCTCTACTGCATACTTAGCCAAATTTATTACTTAATTTGTAAAGTGTAGTAATTTACAAGTTAATTTAAAAATCAGAAATTTGTAAAATTAAAATTTACTTAATTTTACTAATTAAGTAAATTTATTACTTAATGTATTACTTAATTTGTACAAGCCTCCAACAATAAGCATAAGTAGACTGAAATTTAAAATACAATATTATTTGCAAATTCTCCAAATAAAATGAAATAGGTTAAAATGTAAGAAAACATATATAAGCTTTGTATGCTAAAGTTAAAAATTCTTATGTAAGAAATAAAAGAGAATGTAAATAATGGAGAGCTATACTGTGTTCATGATTTGGAAAATTAATCTATAAGTTTAATGCAATTCTTATCAAAGTCTTAAGTGCTCTTTGTAGATATAAACATATTTACTCTAAAATTTAGACGAAAAGGCATGCATCCCAAATATCTAAATGATGTCAAATAGATGACAAGAGCAAGACAAATAACTCTACCTAAGATTAGGCTTACTATATAGCTATGATAATAAAGAAACTGTGGTACTGGCAAAGGGATAAATACATTAATCAATGAAACAAAATGCAGACCCCCAAATATATATGGCCAAAATATGTCTAACTGATTTTTACAAAGGTGCAAAAGCAGTTAATTGAAGGAATGATAGTCTTTCCAACAAATAATGCTGAAGCAATTGGACCTCCATAAGAAACCAAAAAAGATCTACCAAAGTCTCATACCTTGTATAAAATTTAACTCAAAGTGGATTATAGACTTAAATGTAAAATCAAAAACCTTTTGAAAATAAGAAAAAATTGTCAGTATCTAATGTGAGAAAGAGTTCTTAGACACAAAAGATAAAAAATAATCAGATCACATCAGAATTAAAAACTTTTGCTTTCCAGAAGAATTTGTTAAGAGAATGAAAGAACAAATACAGATGACAGCAGGCGGGGGGAAATATTTGGAATTCGCTTATGGGACAAAGGACTAGTATCTATAATATATACATAATTTAAAATACAACACTTTATAAAAAAAGAAACAATAAAGTTAGGAAAACAGCAAAGGGCATGAACAGGCATTTTACCTAAGTTAAAATAAAATGACAATTAAGTACATGAAAAGATATTCAACATCAGTAGACATTAAGAAAATAAAATTTAAACCTATAATGAAATAACACTACACACACAAATGACAGAATGGCTAATATGAAAAATAGTGACAACATTAAGTACTGGTGAGGATGCAGAAAACCAGAAAAATATATTGCTGGTGGGATGGAAAATTGTACAGCCACTTGTAAAAAAATTGTTTGGGGCTGGGAGCTGTGGGTCACGCCTGTAATCCCAGCACTTAGGGAGGCCAAGGCAGGCAGATCTCCTAAGGTTAGGAGTTTGAGACCAGTCTGGCCAATATGGTGAAACCTCATATCTACTAAAAATACAAAATACATAGATAAATACATAAATAAATAGCTGGGCATAGTGGCAGGTGCCTGTAATCCCAGCTACTTGGGAGACTGAGGCAGGAGAATCGCTTGAACCTGGTGGGCGGAAGTTGCAGTGAGCTGAGATCACACCACTGCGCTCCAGCCTGGGTGCAACAGAATGAGACTCTCTCAAAAAAATAAAATAAATACATAAATAAAATAAAAATAAAAGAAAGAAAAAAAGAAAAGCGAAGAAAATTTTTTTTGCCAGTTTCTTGTAAAACTGCACATGCAATTACCATATCATCCAGCAATTAAAATCTTGGTCATTTGTCCCATAGCAATGAAATTCCATGTTCATCAAAAAACCTTCATATGAATGCCAATATAGCAGCTTTAAGTGTAATAACCTACAACTGGAAACAGCCAAGATTTCCTTCAAAAGAGGAATGGTTAAACAATGAGAGATACAGACACATCTTGAAATATTAGTAAACAACAAAAAGGAATAAACTATTGGTACACACAGTAACTTAGATGAATCTCAAGGGAATTGTGATTAGTAAAAAATGCCAATGTCAAAAATACACATACTGTGAGATGCCATATGCTTACATACATTATGATAACATTTATGTTTTTAAACTTTTATTTTAGGTTCAGGGGTATCAGTGCAGCTACGGTATGGTAACATTATGTTTTTAAATTTTTATTTTAGGTTCAGGAGTACATGTGCAGATTTGCTATGTAAATAAATTGCCTGTCACTGGACTTTGTGTACAAATTATTTTATCACCCAGGTAATAAGTATAGTACCCAATAGGTACTTTTTGACCCTCAACCTCCTCCCACCCTCCACCCTCAAATAGGCCTCTGTGTCTGTTTTTCCCTTCTTTATGTCTATATGTACTCAATGTTCAGCTCCCACTTATAAGAGCATGCAGTATTTACTTTTCTGTTCCTGCCTTAGTTTGCTGAGAATAATGGCCTCCAACTCTATCCATGTCCCTGCAAAGGAAATGATCTTATTCTTTTTCATGGATACATAGTATTCTATGGTGTATATGTCCCATGTTTTCTTTATGCAGTCTACCACTGATGGGCATTTAGGTTGATTCCATGTCTTTGCTATGGAAAATAATGCTGTAATGAATATATGCATGCATATGTTTCTATGGTAGAATGATTTACATTTCTTTGGGTATATACTCATTAATGGTATTGCTCAAACAGTAACGTCGTTTTAAGTTTTTTTTTTTTTTTCTTAAAACAACAAAAATGATAGAAATGGAGACCAAATGAATGGTCAGGAGTGTTTGGGAGAACGTGAGTGTGGTCATAAAACAGAAACACAAAGTTGTGATGACACTGTTCTGTATCTTGACTGTGGTAGTGACTATATATACTTAACACAGATTATAAAATTGCTTAAGACTAACACACACAAATGACTCTCTACAAGACTGAGAAAATGGTAAGATTGCTGGATTTTGTCAAATTATGTGACATTGTGTCAATGTCAGTTTCCTGGGTGTGACATTATACTATAATTTGGCAAAATATTAACATATAAACAGGGTAAAGAATAGATGGTATATCTCTATTATTTCTTACAACTGGATGTTATTCTCAGGTGTCTCAAAATGAAAAGTTGAGTTAAAAATTATGCAAAATATTTTATTTTTTAAGAAGCGGAGCTGCAATTGGGGTAAACTAGCTCATTGTATTCAAGGTCGATACATTTCAGACTCTGTCCTAGTGTTTAATCTGATTTTACCACATGATATCAGGGAATGCTACTTCATATATAATAAATCCTTATAAAGTAGACATCTGTGAATTTCTGTTTCTAGTAAAGAGGAGTGAGTTTCTATCACACTGATTCTTCTACAAATATTGATCACGGATTTTGGAAAAAAATGTAAAAATAAAAACTACGTTCTCTGGATTAGAACAAAACAGGCATATTTTGGAGTAAATATAAAATTTGGAACAAGTTCATTTTTGTAGTCACAGTAATGGTGGCATAGGCAGCTTAAACACTGCTAGAAAAATTTTTTATCTTTCTGGGCAAAGGAAATAAGGAGAAGAGCTCAGAAGAATGTGTGATTAAAAAGTGAGGAAAGCGAATTCAGAGAAGGGAAATAATTAGTTAAGACACACACATACTCATATAGATATACAAATATAAAATAATATATAAATATATGTATGTTTATTTATATAACAATATATAAATATATTTATTAAATATATTTATTTATATAAAAGAATATAATCTAAAAATGTAATCTGAAAAACAAATAATCTAAACCATAATATATATTATATATTTATTACATAATATATAATATATAGTTTTTTATATATATATAAAACACAAGGCCCTGGCAAACCATTGAACCAAGCCTGCTTGCATGAGGCCAGCTGAAACTATCTTGAAGAAAAGACAAAAATATGAATTGAGACTTGAGCATTGACCCATCACACTGTGCATTTCAGCCTAACTGATTTAATTGCCTGATAAAACTCTGACACATATAATGAAATGTATTTTCTCTACAATACAACACTTAAAATGTGCAGCATACAATATATAATTATTTACTATATTAAGGGCCAGTAAAATATAATACATCTATATTAACAGGGTGTGTTGGTGAGCACCTGTACTTCCAGCTACTCAGGAGAATATAAACCTTGTTGAGCCTGGGCAACATAAAACAAGACACAAAACTTTGTCTGTACAAAAAATAAAAAATAAAAAATAAATAGCTAAGCATGGTGGTGTGTGCCTGTAGTCCCAGGTACTTGGTGGGTTGATGAAGGAGGGTCTCTTGAACCCAGGCTATCAAAGCAACAGAATAAAACCCTGTCCAGTTGCCCCTTGACTTAAGATGGTGTTACTGCTTGATAAATACATTGTAAAGTCAAAAAAGCTTTAAGTTGAACCACGGTAAGTCGGGGATGGCCTGTAATAACAACTCTATGCATTCTTTTAAAGAAAACAGAAGATGTAGAAGCAATCCCTACTCATAAGTTCAGAATTGACTTAAACCAGAATTATATAACAATATCAAAACAATAAAATAAATTCAAGGACCAATATTCCTCATAATCATAGACACAAAATTCTCCACAAAACAAAGGTGAAACCAGAAACTTATAAAAGAGATAATGCATTATAACTATTCTGGGTGTATACAAGAAGAAATATGAAGTTAATTTAACATTCAAAAATCAAGTTTTACATTTTGCCATTATAAGAGGATAAAGGAGAAAAATTTATTTCTATAGACACATGAAAAGCATTTGAGAAAAGTGAGCAACAAATGTTTATTTGACAATAGTGAGAACACCCATGTAAGTAATTTTAGCAACCTAGGAATAAATGGAACTTCTTGAACTTAACAATAGATTTCTACTAAAATCTTACAACTAACATCATACTTAATGGCCAAATATTCATTACTTTTCCCTAATATTAGAAAGTCAAGAATATGCACTCTGAGCATTTGATTCACAATATACTAAAAGTCCTAGATGTTGCAATAAGGTTAAGGGAACAAAGGCATAAACAGTAGATTTTAAAAATTGATTTTTTTTTTTGGTATATCATAGAATTACTTACATAGAAAATCTTTGGGGATCTTTAAGAACTACTTTACAGACATATCTCAAAATAACACATACATGTGGTCAAAAAATATGAAAAAAAGCTCAATATCACTGATTATTAGAGAAATGCAAATAAGAACCACAGTGAGATATCTCACACCACTCAGAATGGCAATTATTAAAATGTCAAAAAAATAAAAAACAAAACAGATGCTGGCAAGGCTGTGGAGAAAAAAGAATGTTTTTACCTTGTTGGTGGGAGTGTAAATTAGTTCAATCATTGTGGAAGACAGTGTGTTGATTCTTCAAAGATCTACATGGAGAAACACCATTTAACCCAGCAATCTTATTACTGGGTATATACCCAATAGAATATAAATCATTCTACGATAAAAATACATGCAGGTGTATGTTCATCACAGCACTATTCACAATAGTAAAGACATGGAATCCACCTAAATGCCCATCAGTGATAGACCAGATAACGAAAATGCGGTACATATACCACTATAGACTATTATGCAGCCATAAGAAAGAGTGAGATCATGTTCTTTGCAGGAATACGGATGTAGCTGGAAGTCATTATCCTCAGCAAACTAATGCAGTAACAGAAACCGATCACTTCATGTTTTCACTTATAAATGGGAACTGAATAATGGAAACACATAGACACGTCTGGGGAAACAACACACACTGGGGCCTGTTGGGAAGGGTTTTGGGGGAGGGAGAACATCAGGAAGAATAGCTAATTGATACTAGGCTTATTCCCTAGGATAAGGCTTATTACCTATTACCTTGGCTTATTACCTGGGTGATGGGATGACCTGTGCTGCAAACCACCATAGCACATATTTACCTACACAGCAAACCTGAACACCCTGCACATATACCCCAGAACTTCAAATGAAAGTTGGTCCAGATGTGGTGGCTCATGCCTGCAATCCCAGCACTCTGGGAGGCCGAGGTGGGTGGATCACTTGAGGTCAGGAGTTTGAGTCCAACCTGGCCAATGTGGCAAAACTCCATTTCTACTAAAAATACAAAAATTAGTTGGGCACATTGGCACATGCCTGTAATCCCGGTTACTCAGGAGGCCGAGGCAGGAGAATCGCTTGAACCACAGACGCGAAGGTTGTGGTGAGCGGAGATTGCATCACTGCACTCCAGGTGACAGAGGGAGACTCTGTCTTAGGGGAAAAAAAAAAGAAAGAAGAAAGAAAGTTGAAGAAAAAGAAGTACTTTAATAAGGCAACTTAGACAAATTGTAGATATAAGGCTAATATGTGGAAATTAATTATATTTCTGTATACTAGCAGCCAAAAACTTAGAAAATAAGTTTAGACAAATAATTCAACTTATGTTAGCATCGGGATCCATCAAATTCTTAGGAATAAATTTAGCAAAGGATGTACAAGGCCTTTGCAATGAAAACTACAGAATATGGGTGAAAGAAACTAAACAAGGCTTTAAAAATTAGTTAATTAGATACAATGCAAAGTCTTCTAATCCATAATTCATGTAATAGAAGAAAGGTTGGAAAACTACAGCTTATAAATCTAGCCTGTAGTCTGCTTTTGTAAAAAATTTGGTTAGAACACAACCCTCTCATTTACTAACATTTTGTGTATGGCCACTCATACAACAATCACAGAGTAGAGCTTGTGAACAGATGCATGGATTGCTAATCATAAAATGTTTTCTATCTAGCTCATTGCAGAAAACGTTTGCTGACCCCTTATATATAAGATTATAATTATAATTAATTTTTGTCTTTTAACCTTGTATCATGGGATCCTGCTAAATTTACTAATTAATTCTAGTAGTTGTTTTGTAGATACCCTGGGGAAGTGTTGACTCTACTGAGGGAAGAAAGATATTAGACAATGAAGTAGCTACTGCCCTTAAGAAACACATTTCAGCAGTTTCCAGGAGAAGACGTATAGGACTTGATCCCAGGTGGGCTGAACAAACGGCAGTAAAGCTTAAAGTTTCATAATGCAATATATATATATATCTCAATATGAGGACACTCTCCAATGATGGGGTAGTTAAGTTTCTGATAAAGACCTCAAGAGATGGAACTAATATATTGCAAGAACAGATATTACACTCCTGTCATCCGTATGGGCATTAGTTCTCTGCCCCCAAGTTCTAAGTGATGATGCCATCAAGCCCATAAGAATGATACATATGCAGTATTTTTTTGTTTTTTTTTTGTTTTGTTTTGTTTTTGTTTTTGTTTTTGCAACTAAGGAACATGAAGTTTGGGAAGCCTGCCTTGTATAGAAAATGGTTAGCAAGCCTGTTCATTATCCCTGAGGGGAAAACTGTATCATTCATCAGTGGTGTCCACTGCAAATGCAGCATTGTCAAAAGTCCAGAATGCAAAGGTTTCTAAATCTGGAAGGAGCTCAGGTTACCACCTGCTTGAGCTTGGTCAGACAGAGCACTCACACCGTGTCCGGAAAAGTAAATTTTTTACTTACAAAGAGGCAGCAAGGATAAAAAGAAGTCTAGGATCCATGGCAATCTGGTTTTTCCAGGACTTAGGAAAGCTGCGCAGTGCAGATGGAGATCTGAGGGACGCCAGAATGCTCTGCCCTGGGATTATTCATCCTGGATGTAGCTAAAAACTCACTGAACTCAATCAAGGATTGCAAAAATCCTGTTCCCAGAGGAATGAGAACTCATTCCAGGTTGTTCTAGACACTTTCTCCTTCTTTAACGATGTTGCATTCTTGGAACATTCTGTGGTTTCTACCAACAACTGCAAGAAAAGGGGAAAAGCCAGGGTGGCCAAGGCCATCTGGGGACCTATTCTCCTACACAGACTAAACAGTGGTCAGAGACTTGATTTCTCATCAATAACCTACAGAAAAGCTCAAGGCCCATGTGAGTTTGCTCTATCTTCTGTGAGAAAATACTATTTACAAAATGACTTAAATGATAGACATGTATTTCTCACAGTTCTTGAGTTTGGAAGACATATGACTTTTGAGGGGTGCACAGTTTAGTCCATAGCAAGACTCATGCCAGATTGCCTCTCCTAACACTAAGAGGTTGAATAATATAATAACTGAAAAGTATAACCCTGGATTCAGCAACCATGAGGCTAATAGTAAATTTGGGATTAAGGTTTCAGTGGTGTGTTGCAGGCAGAAGTCAGATTAGAAGGGAGTGAGATATAAGTAGGAAGTTGAGAAAGTACCAACAAAACACAGCTTAGAAAATAACTTCACCTCCAATGAGTTCATTAGTGTTAATGTGTTCATGGTGTTAACTGCACATATTTTTGCTCTTTTCAAAGATTATTTCAGTGTTATGAAGAATCTGACTTTGACTTATTGTCATAATTCTAAAAGCTTTGATGTGAATATTATTTACATTAAATGAAGCTTACTACATTTTGCAGTACAACTCCAGATTAGATAGATATAGATAGATAGATAGATAAAAAGATAGATATACACATACATGTGTATGCATAGTTCTTTGTTATCGATGTTGTTTTGTTTAATAAACACAGTATCATTTTGTGATGACTGCTTGTTTATTAAGTCCATTTAATTAAGACAGCAGGACAACTATCACTTCTTGAATGTCTCCTCTATGCTACAATTAACATGTTTATCTCTTTCAATCCTCATAGCAATGTTGTGACATGGATGCTTTTAAATTACCATTTTATATACCCATTATTATGTGGCTGAACCTTACTTTAAAGCCCATTCTTCTGATTCCTAATCTAATGTTCTTTTCCCTACAGTATACGGTCTTAGAGGAACAGCTACAGCTTATATACTTTAGCATTAAGGAAATCAACCAATTTAGGATTCAGAAAGGAAGAGGTGGAGGAAAAATGAGATCAAAGACCACTGTAATGGTATTCTCAGATGCCTGTCACTTTAATCATTGAGAAAAAGAGGAAAATACATAGATTATATTATTTTTACTTTTTATACAAAATAACATGCATAACTTTAGTGACAAACTTTCTAGAACTCAAATTTGGGTTTCAAGCAAAATGTGTCACAACACCCTTTAATAATGAAGATATTGTTAACTTTTCAGCATACAAAGGTCATATGTGACACTTCCTAATGATAAAAACCTCTGAATTTGAAATAACTGTTCCTCAATTTAATTAAAAATAATCTTTCCTAGACTTTTGAAGGAATAGACAGCAAAATAATTGGCCAATACATTAACAGGATGAAAGAGATTTTTTTGATTAGATGTAAGAAACATTAGAACTTGTAACATTGCTAAGACAACTGTACCATTTTAAAAAGAGAATCATGGAACAATGCTGTTAATATTATTTCCAGAGTCTATATCAGGAGATATAATTGAGAGGATTAATTTCCCTCATACATTGCTGCTCTTTTACAGTGGTTATCTCATATATTGAGATAACATAACTTCTCATACATTGACACAGTGAAAACTCCTATCAGAAAATTGAAAATACAGTGATGCAGAGTATTCACTTGCAGTCAGACTCAACTGTGTTCAAATTACAGATCTTTCACCTAAAAGGTATATGACATTTGAAACATTGCTTAACCCCTCTAAATGTCAGCTTCCTCACCTTTGCAATGTATATGATAAATATTAACATATTTTGTTAGAATAATGACAGTGTTATTATCATTAGCAAGTTGTATGTAAAATCAAGGCCCTTTTAAAATCATTGTTAGGAGTAATTTAAATATTTTCTAGTAATGTAGATTAGAAAGTTCAGAAACTCACTAGAAATCAGTCTGTAGACCATGCTTGACTCCTCCTGATAGACAGATTTTTTAAAAAGCCTCCAAATAAAGAAAATCTTAAGTATGATACAGCAAGTTACATATCGATAGATGATGCACAACTTCTTTTGGCATGGCATCTGAAAGGAATCAAGATATGCTTAAGAGCAATGGAATTATTTTAGAAGCCTCTAGCTTTAAAAAGGCACGTCAGCACAAATGATTTTTTTTTTTATCACTTGAGTAATGATTTTTATTATTCTCTGTTCTGCGCTGTCTGAAGGAAATTAGGACCATGCCTTTTCTTCTTGTTGTTAAATTAGACATATGAAGAAAACAAAATTTGGGGCTCTTTTAGAATATAATTTTCTTTTCTTTCTCTAAAATTTTGAAAACTAGAGTCTTGATAATAAAAATATTTTATAATTGAATACAATTAATAAATATCTCAAATACCTTCAAAAACAGTCTGACATTTGTGACATAGTATCTCTCCTGAACTATTCCTAGACTGAGGAGGTCATTCTGGATTAATACGAAACTTCTTAAATCCTCAAGTCAAAACTTAGTTGGAATGATGGATTCTCCATTTATTAGACTGGTATAGTCTTGCCACAGTATTTTACTGCCTAGGAAAAAATGCATACTAATCTCTATACTACTGATTAGAAAGGTCTGCTAGGTAGCTATATGTGCCACTAGTAAAATCCTGTAACCAGTGAATGTGTGGAACAGAACATATTGACAGATACATTTTTGACTTAATGACTTAGATGGGCCCTTTTATCCCTCCTCATGTTGTATTAGCATACTAAAGAAGTAATACTGTATGATTCTTTATGTAATTTTCTACCTTAGGCTACCTTGAAGGAATAATGTGCAGCTAATCAGTGAACAAAGAAACACCAGGCTTCCAGGTTGATATAGTTTGGCTCTACGTCCCCATCCAAATCTTATGTTGAATTGTAATTCTCAGCGTTGAAGGAGGGACCTGTTGGAAGGTGATTGGATCATGCAAGTGGATTTCCCCATTACTGTTCTCATTAGAGTGAGTGAGCTCTCACGAGATCTGGTTGTTTAAAAGTGCATAGCACCGCCCCCTTCACTTTCTCTCCTGCTTTGGCCATGTGAAGACTGTGCTTGCCTCCCCTTTGCCTTCTGCCATGATTGTAAGTTTTCTGAGGCCGTCCCAGCCATTCTTCCTGAACAGTCTGTGGAACTCTGAGTCAACGAAACCTCTTTTCATCATACACTATTCAGTCTCTGGTAGTTCTTTACAGCAATGCGAGATTGGATCAATACACAGGTTAAATTGCTGACAGGGCATATGGAAATGTTCTCTTCTATCACTTAAAGATAAATGAAAAGAAGAGAAGGAAACAACTCCCCAATAGTAAGGAGAATGTGAGGAAAGCGAACAGCAAAATTGAGGTGTTGGGTTTCCAATAACAACAACAAACAATAGCCACAGGCTCAGAAAGACTTGAATCAGAGATTAGAGGTGATCTTTCAGACCATATCTGAAGGGACTACAAATTAGGAATCAGAGAGAAGAGATGGTAGGTTAAAAGTGTGGGACAGAAATGTACAGCAACTCCTCTCTAGGGAATGTGTACAGATTAGCTTTGTCGCCTGACATCACTGTTCACCCATGCATGGTATTTACTTCCAGGAAAAATAATTTGCACTGTTTGAACTTTACAATTGCAAAACATGCCTGGAGGCATCAGGGATGTCTCATGGGTATGGATACCCCACAGAGTTCCTCTCCATATTCTTGCACAGAGGGTAGGGAGTAGCGATTATCAGCCATCAATTTATTCATTCTTCTATTAATATTTGCTCAGGTAGTCTTCTAGATTTTGAGAATATAGAAGTTAATCAAAAAATCAAAACCCTCTGGCATCACGAGTGTGTATTCTGGAAGAGGAAGGGAAAGAAAGCCAATAAATGCATAAATAGATACAGTGTATATATTGTATGTATGGATTCCTGGTATGGAGGAAATGAAACAAGCAAGAGGAGTAGAAGTGTCTGTGTACACGTATACGGTGGGAGGGGAGTCACAGTCAAGTGGAAATAACTTAGGTTCAAGCACAACATGACATAATTATCTGTCCATTCAGGGGTAAGGCTTATTTTAGAAAGACAACTATTATTTAGCAGCAGAAAATATTCATACCAGCTTCCTTGCTAAAATAAAAGAACAGTGGCTGGCATGTAGTAGCCCTTTTTTTTTTTTTTTTTTTTTTTTTTGAGACAGATTCTCCCTCTTTCACCCAGGCCAGAGTGCAGTGGCAGGATCATGGCTTACTGCAGCCTCAATCTTCCAGGCTGTGCTGATCCTCCCACGTCGGCCTCTCAGGGTGCTGGGATTACAGGCTTGAGCCACCATGCCCAGGCTGTAGTAGCTTTTCAATAAATGTTTGTGGAATCCAAATCTGAATCATATAATATTTCCTATTATTCTTAGACTAAGATTGGAGAATTTAGGCCAAGTGCAGTGGCTCATGCCTGTGATCCCTGAATTTTGAGAGGCCAAGGTAGGAAAGCTTGAGTCCAGGAGTTTGAGAGTAGCCTAGGCAATATAGCAAAACCCTTTCTCTACAAGAAGTACAAAACTTTAGCTGGGCATGGTGGCCCACCAAAAAAATTAAAAAATTAACAATTAAAAGAACAGGCAAACATCACAAGATATTTGAAACATTCACATAATACTAAAATAGAGAACTAAAATAAACAAGCAGGATTACTGAAACTGAAATATTGAAAGTAGTAAAACAGAATGGAATGTTTAAAATTCATATTGATGAACTTAAAGTCATGCAAAGATATGTAGATGCTCTCAAAACTTGAGCATGTTTGATATAATTAAAACAAAGAAATGCATGATTACAATGTATGTGATATGAGAGACAAAACATATTTTACTCTTTAAAAACATACAAACCAAGTTTATGTCTAATAATACAGAAGATCGGAAGAAAATTGAACAAATGCCTTTAAAGTTATATGGAAAAAAATTCTGAACATAGGACTCTACACACAACAAAATCCAGTCAATTAAGGAAATTTGGGGGTTGGGTGCGGTGGCTCATGCCTGTAATCTCAGCACTTTGGGAGGCC
The DNA here is from genome assembly GCF_049350105.2 of Macaca mulatta. Classification (NCBI taxonomy): domain Eukaryota; kingdom Metazoa; phylum Chordata; class Mammalia; order Primates; family Cercopithecidae; genus Macaca; species Macaca mulatta. The sequence goes on along the minus strand of NC_133407.1, from coordinate 65,760,426 downwards.
GAGGCGGACCAATTGCCTGAGCTCATGAGATTGAAACCACCCTGGGCAACATGGTGAAATGCCCTCTCTACTAAAACACCAAAAAGTTAGCGCAGCCTGGTGGCATGTACCTATAATCCCAGCTACTCGGGAGGCTGAGGTGGGAGAATCGCTTGAGCCTGGAAGGTGGAGGTTGCAGTGAGCCCAAGATTGTGCCACTGCACTCCAGTTTGGGCAGCAGAGTGAGAAAAAAAAAAAGAAAAACAAGAAAGAAAATTTTTGGACAAGCTAGTTTTGAAAATTTTACTTCACATATGTGGTTTCTTTCCTTCTCCTTCTCCTTCTCCTTCTCCGTCTCCCTTTTGATACAGGTTCTTGCTCTGCCATGCTGGATTGCAGTGGTGAGATCATAGCTCACTGCAATTTCGACCTCTTAGGCTCTAGTGATTCTCCCACCTCCACTCCTCACCTCCTCTCCTAATAGATGGGACTACATGCATGTACCACCATGGCTGTTTATTTTTTAAAATTATTAGACATAGGGTGTCACTATGTTGCCCTGGCTGATCTCGAACTTCTGTGCCTGAGCGTTGTTCCCTCCTTGGCCTCCCAAAGTGTTGGGATTACTGGTGTGAGCCACTGAACCTGGCCAAATATAAAATTTCTGAAAGACTCAATAGTTTGTGAAAGCTGACTTATTCCATCAAAACAGAAAATGAGACTAAGAAAATATCTTAAGTTCCAGGAAACCTTGACAGTTATGCAAGAATGCAGAGTAGAGATGTTCTATTTAATATCTCTACCTGGCCTAGGATGGAGCAGGAAGTCAGAACATTTGGATCGCTATTGGGTATGCTCCAGGCTGGTGCCTTTCTCTCTTGGTCCCTCAGTCCCCTTTACTCAGTTCCACCCTGAGAATTAGTGTGATATCCCCACTTGTCATCAGCTGTCTATATATGCAGAGATACAAGCTATGAACTTAAGAGTATTCCTCATGAGCAGGAGATTGACATGAGGAGATCCTAGTGCTAAACTGAAGATATTTTCAAAAATATGTATGGAGTCATGAAATGAGTGAAGTTTGAAAAGGATGGGGCTCTTTAGTTTAAAATGCTTTATTTTAACATATGTTTCTTTTTTCTTATAGCTGACTTGACTTTACTATCAAGGATTAAGGGCCAAGAGAACATTACCAATTAAAAACTGTCTATGTGAAGACAGAAACATTTAAAAAATAATAATCTTTGTGGCTGTCTCACTAATTGGTCATTCGATGTCAAGCTATTGTAAGTTTTGTACATTAACCTCCACAGGTGGGAACTAAAATAACATGTTACTATGACCAGACTGATAAAACATTTAAATAATTTAAAATTAAATCTATTTTTAAATTCCAAAAGTCAAAGCAATTTTGTGCTTTAAAAAGTTTTCTTTTTACTCTTTGTAATTTAAATAAACTTTTCTTTTGAATATAATGAAAATCTAGTTTCAAGATAAAATCAAGTTCAATATACATAAAATGAAGAAAATACATTGATTTGTTATAGCAAAATTAATTTCCCATTGTATAAAATGTTAATAAACCGTAAAACTAGGAGTAAAAAAACTCTAGCATTTTGATTTAGAGTTTTGATCTAATCATTTTGATTTACTCATTTTCTACAGTTCTTTGAATTTCTCCAATATATGTATATTCCCCAAATTATTCTCTTAGATGCCATTTATTTTTAAAAAACAGTACTTAAAAGGTAACTAAAGAAAAAGAAAACTGCTTACTGCAATTACATTCATTTTTTTGAAGTTCAATGGGAAAATAAAATTTCAGCACATGATAGAATTAAATATTTTTGTGTCCAAATTTAAAATGCTAGTAGAAGCCTTCGCATTTAAACACAAATAAGATAATAAAATACTCAAAACATAATCTTAATTGCTTATGATTTAGATAAATAAAATTTGATGGTAATAAATCAGAAAAGAAGGCACGACATTGAAACTTTTGAGTTGGATAAACGAATAATGATGCTAATCCTGAAGCTTCTACATCCTATAACATCCAAGGATTATTTTGTTAATTTAGTGTGCCTTGTTAAAAGTATAAATTTCTTTCTCCGAAACCTATTTCCCAACCTCTCAATCTCCTGAAAACTGAAGCAGATCACTCCCTTCCTGCATTTCCTCCCTCTAGTACTGAAGGTGAATCAACAAGTCTAGTTAATGGGGAACCCACATTCTATGCCTCAGTATCCTATCACACCTAACTTTCTGCAGCCTTTCAGAAACAGGTTCCTGCATGTTCTGAGGACTAAATGCTTTCTACAGATTTGGTCCCAATTTTTGGTCAACAGTTTTATGAATGTCCTGGTAGGCTGTCTAGCTCTCCTCATTACTAGAATTTTGACTTTGTTCTTACCAGTTTCCCTAAGTTGATTAGAGACCTTTTCTTAAATATCTGTCTTGGGTTTAATGCTTTTATATAACCTGACATGCCTTTTTAATGCAAATTGTTTGCTTTATGATTTCCAAGTAGTGCACCTTGAAAAGTCCTAGTCTGTTACTCTGTGAAGTCATCTTAGACCATATGTGTCATGTACCAACTTGCACTACAGTTTTTTTTTTTTTTTTTTAATCATTTCCTATAGATAAAATTCTTGCTTAACTAACTGGGTTCTAAGATAGAAATTATTGTTTCAGAGAGCAAGAGATAAGTTGTAATGCCTGAAATCTCACTGGCACCAAGTTTGGTTTCATAATGCAGAAAGTAATTGAACAACATATATTTAAATCTCAAGATATGACAATCCCCACCCATGCGTACACATGTATTCAGAATTCATAGAACATAAACACATTACTTCTCTTATAATGGCTTTTAAAGACATCAGAGAGCATTTCTCATACAGTCTTACCGATTTCAGCATAGGTATTGTGAGTTTATCATACAGATGAAAAACGCTATTATATGAGCATATTCTTGGTGTCTCTCCAGTGCAGTTTCTCTTGTGGGACAAAAATAACTTGGATGGTTTTAAAAACTAAAAACCTGAACCAAATAACAATGAAATAAGACAATACAAGTCAGGGACAATATTTTCTTTAAACTATCGTCCTGGGTTTTAATTGTATTTTCCTATCAGGTAATACGCATCCAGTGAGAATCCATAACAGTCATTTCAAAGAGAGGAAATGTAATACAGAGAACTGATTACATAGATGTTGGAAGTTGAAAGAACTAACAGAATCAGTGGAAGAATCTCGGGATTAATAGCAGCAAGAAAACAGCTTAAATCACCAGAGCTGCAGAAATCAGAAATATTCATGTTGTATTTGGGGATTTCTTGTGGTCCTTGTTAATTGACTTTTTCCCTTTGATTCAGTTTGTGTCAAAGATGAGCCTTAGACATAATATGATATTCAAGTGTTTTATTATGGCAATATTCTTAAAAGAGGGACAGCGGGAGGAGGCTAGTGGTATAGGCCAAAAACAGTCAGGTAGATCTCTGTACAAAGACCATTCTCAGATATTAGGAGATTCTTCTTCCTTTCTTATATCTGTGTTAATGCAGGGTCACTTACCAGGTGTTACTTTTATAAAAGTAGTTTAAGCTATTCTTGTAAAGGCAAGTTTTGTTTCAAGGTTTATGAGAATTCTATCTGTGCTGAGGTGGTCGTGTCTCCTGGAAATCCCCTGGCCAGATTGCATCATACTGCTAAGTGACACATGTAGACACTTTATCTTGCAGACACTTTATGTCTCTCATGGTATTCTCCAGTCAGGTTCCCACACATTTGTGTAGGTGCACATGTGGCTGGTGTTTGGATTTCAGGAGGGGCCACACTTAGGCTGGTGCCGAGACCTGTGGAGGGGTAGACACTTCATGGCTGCTTCTCAAATGACGAAGATAGCTCACTGGGCTGGTACTAGGGATACAGAAGGGAGCTGGAGTTCCCTGGAACAGTAAACCCACCTCTGTTTCCCTCCTCTCATCTATCAGTCATTTCCCAGTGGTTCCATGGTCAGATTCTAAGAGGATGTCAGCTAAAAGAAAGCTGGAGTTATGATTCGCAGACTCCCAGACCTCATAGCACATAGCAGAGTATAGAAGGGTGAGGGAATGGCTGAGAGGCAATATGTGAATAGTCAACATATAATCAATACTTATATATTATATGTAAATAACTGACATACACATTTTTCAAACAATCTGTCTCTCCAAATACTGAGGCAAGAAGTTCAAATCCCATAGCTTGATGTACAGAAATTTAAGTCATATGGTTCTCAATTATTTCTTCATTAGGTACTTCCACTCTTACGATAACCTTACCAAGGTCAAATTTTCTTTATACAAATTTTACCTGCTGAGAGAATGTTAGATATTATTAGAAAAGAAGCCATTAAAATAGATACATTTATAAGTAACTCATTTAGATAATTTAAAAATAAAATTTGAATTCACCACAGAAGGTCATTTTTTAATTTTTTAATTCAGAAAGTAAAATATATATTGTTTTAGTTATTATTCAGAAAAAGTAAATCGAATAGATTTTGAGTCTAATTTCATGTACAAATATGTTAGATATTTCCAAATAAATTTGTCTTTAAAATAATTTATGTTGTAATCTATGTTGTGCAATTTTTTGAAGGAAATAAAAAACAACTTCAAAATGCTATGCACCCATTTCCACTAATTTAAAGGATTAAATAAATTGGTTATTTCTGCAGAGGAGTTATTCAAATTGTCAAGTGTATCTCATCCCACTGCCTTGAAAAATCAGTGTGCTGTTGCATTATTCAACCAAGTAGCATTTCAACACATTAGCAGTTTAAATAAGAATAAAATAGATTTTTAAAAATATTCCAAACTATTTGATTACACTCTTGGAAAAGGCTTGTAAACATTACGGATCATGATATTTTGCTGCCATCTTCTGATGAAAATACTGTAGGAGGAAAAAATGTTTAAAATTATTCAAAGGAAATTTTCACAACATATTTTACTTGTGTTTGGGGATGATATGCTGAAGGAATATATGGAACCAAGTTATGTTATTAACACACCTATAACTTCTTTACTGATCCATTTGTTCAAACATCTTACGGCTACGGTATCTTACATCTTCTTTTTAATATTTAAATATGTGATTCAATATTCCCTGTGATAAATCAGAATATAAATAATTGGAAATATTTAGTTATGCTCCCTTTTAAGTTGTTAAATATAAATATTGCAACACAATGATGTATCACTTTATTTAATTGCAAAAAATAGCAGTGGGATTTTAATCTTGAGAACAGTTAAATATATTTAATGAGAATGCAGTGGTCTTCAGGTTTATTGGCCTTATTCTGAATCAATAAACTTTAAAAATTTTCTTCGTCTCCTTTTCTTTTTAAATCTGTAATCTAAAGTAAGGACTCCTGACACATTATCCGCTCATTTCTTAGATAATTAAATTAAAATCCAGCTCTTGGTTCTGCCATGAGCTTACAGTGTAATTTTATGCTAACTGTACTTGGGCCCTTCTAGATGAGTTCAATATTTCTTAACTATCAGTTCCAGAAGGTCACACCTGTGAACTTCTGCATACATTTCTGAGGTGACAAAACAAAAAACAACACAACAACAACAACAAAAACTGAATCACCCTCTTTATACTAAGTTTATTCTGAAACTTTTGCAGTTACAATTTGAAATATAAGAAAGTTCATTTGTCTGTAGTATTATTGGAATAGAAAACATTGTACCAAATGATCACAAACTTCTCGCTCTTATACTCACCACTTGTGACCTCTTTAGTATCTGGATAGTGCTCACACTATGAAATAGAACTAAATATAAAGCTCATCAGAAATTTTGAAAAGTCCTTTTTTTAGGCACCCTTTCTTCTTTGTCAGCTTTACCATTAGACTCTTCATCTGACTGTGTCCTATAGTCTCCCCAATCCCTCTTTAAATAGTTATTATTTAAATACTAAATATTGTTTTAAATATTGCTTTAAAAAGTACTTAATATATTAATTTAAATTTAATTCAGAAAGACAGATAAGGCTCAGTGATACTTTTTCAAGTATCTGTTAATTTTAATAATTTTGTGACATTTTGAAGACTTGCCCCTACTTGTGGGTATTACCTGCCTTTTCCACTTAAGCATGTAGCACAAATCTTTCATACTTTATTAGCCTCGACAAAACAAAACTGGACCAATGATGGTGGCTACCACATGCTGTATCATCCTATAAATGACAAAAAGTGCTCCCTATAGACACATTTCATAAAAGCACATTTTTTTTTTTTTTTTTTTTTTTTTGGCTGATAGACCCCCTCACCAGGAACCTGAGTATGTTAAGTGGAGCTGGAGGTCTCTATGTGATGCTTAAACTGCACAACTCTATGTGGTGATTCTGATTAATGTAGGATTCTGAGGTTTCTGGTAGGTTACTCGGTTGAGTTGGTTCTTGAGGTGGGTTTTTATGGTATCTCTGCCTGTTACTTCCTTTGTGCCCATCAATAAAGGCAGAGTCAATGTGAAAAATTACCAGGACTTTGTTCTAGGTCACTTCTGTGCTCATTTTACCTTCCATCTTTTGACAATCTAATAATCTCTTATATTCCCAATTATTCAATGGTGCAAATATATCCACATATTTTCTTCCTAGTCTACTCAGCACTCCAGACTAACATGCACCCGTAACTTTCTGGACCCTGTACTTAAATATTTCACATTCACCCCAAACTCAAAGTGTCCAAAACTCAACACATCATCTTCAAGTCTAAACCCTTGTGCAGTAATTCCGATTTTAATGAATTGCCCCGTTAATCTTCCAGAAAAGTGTAAGTCATCTTTGCTGCTTTATCTTCTCTCTCCAGAACAGCACACATATTTCCATCTCTGGTGCTGCTATCTCCGGGTGCCACTCTCACTCTTTTCTCTCCTAACTGTGGCTTTGGTCTCCAGATTCTCCCGTGTACCTTTGCCCAGCTCCATTCTACCCTCCTCACTCTGTCAGAGTGTCGCTTAAAGTAGAGATCTGGTGGTGTCACTTCCCTGCTTAGAATTCTTCCAAGCTTTCCTACTGCTTGGAGCATGCATGATTGACCCTTATTCACTCCTGATTCCACCACATTTCTCCCTATGACCTTTGTTCCTAAATTTTCTGCATTTCTCTGAACATCACATACTTTCTCACTTAAGAATATGCCAGGACACAGTTATCTCAACAACACATCCTTGTATCTCATCAGTGCCTAGTAACTCCTGGCTTCTTGACCGAAAAGTTACTCTTTGAGCCCCACATTAAAAAGTTATCCTCCCAACTCCTCACTTCCCCTACCAATAATTTATACTCCCTTATTATCTTGAAATTATTTGCTTGTTTCCACTTTCACCACTTAACATTGTTTGTCTCCTGTGTCTACTTTTATAGGCTGTAAACGCAAGAACAGAGAACTTGTCGTCTATGCTCCTGACATCTTAACCGTTTGACAGTGTGTCTGACACATCATACACGGTCAGTAATTATAGGTTGGTTATAATATTTATTCATATATTCATTCTCCATATTTTCATTTTAAAGCTACTATAAACAAGGCTGTGTGCGATTGAGAGGTTTGAAGAACTTTTGTGTTTAGCCAAGGGATTGTAAACACACCAATCAGCACTCTGTGTCTAGCTAAAGGTTTGTAAATGCACCAATCAGCACTCTGTGTCCAGCTAAATGTTTGTAAATGCACCAATCAACACTCTGTCAAAACGGACCAATCAGCAGGATGTGGGTGGGGCCAGATAAGGGAATAAAAGTAGGCTGCCCAAACCAGCAGCTGCGGGGTTTCCTCTTGGAGGCTGTGAAAGCTTTGTTCCCTCTTCACAGTAAATCTTGCTGCTGCTCACTCTTTGGGTCCTCACCACCTTTATGCACTGTAACAATCACTGGGAAGGTCTGCAGCTTCACTCCTGAAGCCAGCAAGACCACAAACCCACCCGGAGGAAGAAACTCCAGACACATCTGAATATCTGAAAGAACAGACTCTGGATACTCTAACTTTAAGAACTGTAACACTCACTGGGAGAGTCTGCAGCTTCATTCTTGAAGTCAGGGAGACCAAGAACCCACCAATTCCAGAAACACTATTATGTTTATGAGCATACTTAAATGAATACAATATAAACAAGTAAAGGTTAGATTCAGTAAAATCTAGATGTGAACTGATAGGATCACATTTTATCGATCTTTCATGCTGATTATATTCAAAGGTACATCAATGTCATGTGATTATTTACAGTCCTACTTTGAATTTCCCATATGTTTTGGTGCTTCCGGGTGGTTCAGGCCTGTAATCCCAGCAATTTGGGAGGCGGAGGCGGGCGGATCATGTGGTCAGGAGATTGAGACCATCCTGGCTAACACAGTGAAACCTGGTCTCTACTAAAAATACAAAAAATTAGTTGGGCATGGTGGCGGGCGCCTGTAGTCCCAGCTACTCAGGAGGCTGAGGCAGGAGAATGACGTGAACTGGGGAGGCAGGGCTTGCAGTGACCTGAGATCGCGCCACTGCACTCCAGCCTGGGTGACAGAGTGAGACACCATCTTAAAAGAAAAAATGAAAAATGAAACCATAACCTATAGGAACTTTGTTACTTCCATAGTGACTATTGTGAAAATAATGTCTCAGAAAGTTACCTTCTGGTTTACATTCATTTAGTTCATTTAATATCAAGATGTGTCAATATCATTTATTGACTAAAATATGTTTCACAAGTTGGTGCTGACCTCTTAATTTCTTCTGTTTCCTTACGTAAATTATTGGCTATGTTTCGAATACCTTTTAAATAATGTGCACTTCCAATTGTATTGAATGCAGGAAACTTTTTTACTACGGTTATGTTAAAACTTTGAAAAAGATGCTTAAATTGTCTCATAAAAATATCATTATGTCTGTGATGTTGATAAATTGAATTTCTGTTCTTAACAAAATTATTTTCTATATATCTTTTGAACAATACCTTCTATTTTTTATTGTCTGCTGACTATATTTAGTTTCATTATTAAATTCATTGTATTACAACTTTCAATTTTCTTCCTGTAGGTATGTTATTTCCCAAAATATATATGAATACTTGAAAAATCAGTCACATCTACTAGTTATTCATAAAAAAAATAAAATCAATAGATTGCATGGTTTTATAAGAATGAGTAAAAATTTGCTTATACTAATTAAAATGTTAGGGTACATAGATTATTTTGTAACCATATAATAGACATATAGGGTAGTATTAATAGATAAGATATCCACTAAATGAAGAAAACTCTTGATAGTGTGAATTAGTAAACCATCTACTTTTCAGGAATGAGCTTTACAAAATTAGACCGAGATTTAGATGATAGAAATGGCAGGATATCCGTAATATCCTATGATTATAGCTAAAATTTATTTATTTGAGAAAATCTGTTAGCAGTAGATTAAATTTTTTAATGTTTGTTTATTATAATATGAGCTTGTTCAAACATTTGAAAATGAAGTTGAGTCCTCAACAGATAATGATAAACTTATGCAAATCAGTCACATTATATAATTTAGCAGATTGCATTGTTTATTAAGAACCAAAACATTTAAATACATCAATGTTCACAGTGACAACACTGCAGTGAAGGTAGTTCACAAAAAGATTTTTAGCCGGGCGCGGTGGCTCAAGCCTGTAATCCCAGCACTTTGGGAGGCCGAGATGGGCGGATCACGAGGTCAGGAGATCGAGACCATCCTGGATAACACGGTGAAACCCCGTCTCTACTAAGAAATACAAAAAATAGCCGGGCGAGGTGGCAGCGCCTGTAGTCCCAGCTACTCGGGAGGCTGAGGCCGGAGAATGGCGTGAACCCGGGAGGCAGAGCTTGCAGTGAGCTGAGATCCGGCCACTGCACTCCAGCCTGGGTGACAGAGCGAGACTCCGTCTCAAAAAAAAAAAAAAAAAAAAAAAAAGATTTTTAATATATCACAATGTACACTCTAATGTACACATATATATTTTAATTTTTAGTTTTTGTGAGTACATAGTAAGTACATATATTTATAGGGTACATGGGACATTTTGATGCAAACATACAATGCATAATAACTACATTAGGATAAATAGGGTACTCATCCCCTCAAGCATTTATCTTTTGCGTTACAAACAACCCAATTATAATCTTTCAGTTATTTTAAAACTTACAGTTAAGTTATTAACAATAATTCCCCTATTATCCTATGAAATGCTAGATCATTTCTAATTATATTTTATACTAATTATCCATACCCACTTCCCACCCCCAACCCTCTCAACCCCGACTACCTTTTCCAGGCTCTGGTAATTATCACTCTACTTTCTATCCCAATGAGTTCAAGTGTTTTAGTTAATAGCTCCCACAGATAAGTGAGAACATGTGGTTTGTCTTTTTGTGCCTGGTTCATTTCTCTTACCATAATGACCTCCAGTTTTGTCCATGTTCTTGCAAATGATAGGATCTCATTCATTGCTAAGGCTGAATAGTATTTCATTATGTATATGTACCACATTTTACTTATCCATTAGTCTGTTAGTGGACAGGCACTTACTTTGCTTCCAAATCTTGGAATTTGTGACTTTTATTATGGCTTTTTATTGTGGCTTCGATCATGTTACTTGTTATTGATCTGTTCAGCTTTCATATTTCTTCATGGATCATCTTTGTCAGTTGTATGTGTCTAGGAATTAATCCATTTTTTTCCAATTCATTGGAATTGGAAAACAACTGTAAATATAGTTGTTTACGGTAGTCTCTAAAAATCTTTTGAATGTCTGCAGTATCAGTTATAATGTCTCCTTCTTCCTCTATGATTTTATTCATCTGAGTCTTATTTCTGGAAGATAATAAAAAAAGGTGGAATAGTGAATGCCACTCCAGGTGTAGTAAGTTAGAATCTGAATTTCAACAATATTGTCAAATCATTCAAGTAACAATTAAAGTTTAGAAAAGATTTGTGTGAAAGCTTTGTTACTTACTGTCTCTGTAATTCTGAAGAGTTCCTAAACAACGTTGACTCTTATTTCCTAATCTGTAAAATCAGATGAAATCAACTGCTTTGATAAATCTCTGAATTATTATAAATATCTGACATTTTATAAATATCTATCTGTAAAAAATTCTGCAATGTGGTATATATGTACAATGGAATATTGACCAGTCTTAAAAAAGGAGGAGATCCTGCCAGTTGCCAAAACATGGAAGGACCTCAAGGACATTGTACTAAGTGAAATAATCCAGACATTTAAAAAAGTCATGATGTTACTTATATGTGGAATCTTAAAAAAAAAAAAAAAAAAAAAGGTCAAATATAAAGAAACAGAGAATAAAACATTCCCAGGGTGAGGGTAGAGAGAGGAATGAACACATGTCACTCAAAGAACACAAAGTAGCAAATTTGTAGAATAAAAAAATCTAAAGACCTAAGGTACAACACATGAACTATAAATAATATATTCAGGATTTTTGCTAAACAGGTAGATTATTACTACTCTTGCTACAGGTAGAAAAAAATGGGTAACTCTTATGTGTGACTTGAGGGTTATGTTAATTTGCATTGCTATGGTAACCATTTTGCTATATAAATGTAATTCATAACCTATTATATGCCAAATAGGTACAATATTTTTAAAGGCAATTACCTGTTTAGATATTTTCCATATCTAACGCTGCCCACATTCCTGCCGATATATGGACAGTGATTTTTACGATATATTACTAGTCACATACAAACCATTATATCTTCTTTTCACTCTGTAGCGTCTTTTGATGAATAAAAGTCTTTATTTTACTGTAGTTCTAAATATCAGTTCTTTTCTTCCTTATTAGCTTTTCTTTTCCTTTGGTGACATACTTAAGAATTTTCTAAGCAGATACCATAATGATATTCTTCTTTTACCTTTTAAAATCTCTGTGGTTTTGTCTGTCACATATAGTTCCTCAATCCCCCCAGAGCTGACTTTTGTGTTTTATATATGATTGATAATTTACATTCATGATACATTAAAAAATACATATATCAAGGTGACCTATTTTTTATAAAGCCTGTCCTTTCTACACTAATCTGTTGTGCCATTTTGGTCATCATTCAGATGTTTATAGATGGATGCATCTGGACTCTATTCTGTTTTTTGATATGTTACACATTCTTAGGCCAATATCACACTCTCTTTAGTTACTGTAGCTTTGATTAAAATATCACTTCTTTTCTGATAAAGTAAATCCACTTAACGTGCTCTTCTAGAGTGTCTTGGCTGTTATTGGCCCTTTAATTTTCCAAATAAATTATGAAATTGGTTTTTAAATTTCCAAAAAGAATCATCAATGATTTTGCATAAAGAGGTTGAAAAAAATAACTGGGTCTTCTAGCCTCTGATGATGACATCATCCTTTAGCTAAGGTTTTTAAAATTATATTTTATGCTTTTTTATAGAAGTTTTACAGATAGTTTTAACATTTATTCTTGGGTGTTTGACTTTTTGTATTTTAAATTACGTTTGGTAAATGATTTATTTTAATTTAATTGTTTCTAATTTTATACCTAACCTTTTAACTAAGCTCTCTTATTTTATAATCTACATGTGGAATATTTTAGATATTTACCTATGTATATATTTTATATGACGATGTACAATATATACAATAATTACATAATGCATTAGTTTTCTAGGGTTCTCATAATAAGATATAATAGATTGGGTAGCTTAAACAATCAAAGTATTTCTTCTCATATTTCTGTAAGTCTGGAGACCAGAAGTTCAAGATCAAGGTCATAGTGTTGATTTGTTCTGAGGGCTGTTGGTGAAAGATCTGTTCCAGGTCTCTCCTATTGGCTTATAGAAGACATCTTCATGTTCAAAAAGTGTTCTCCCTATATCTTCACATCATGTTTCCTTCTCTATGTGCCTGTGTCCAAATTTCCTTTTCTTGTAACCACACAAAGTATATTGAATTACGACCTATCTCAATGACTTCAATTCAACTTAATTAGCTCTGTGAAGACCCTGTCCCCAAATATGGTCACATTCTGAGGTACCAGGAGTTAGAAGTTCAACATAAATATTGGGGGGTAGGTAAGGGGAAACAATTTAGCTGATAACAAGCTTTTACTTTCTGATTCTTATAAATTTTTATACACTTTTTTGTTGTATTGCACTAATTATAATGTTCAATAGAAATAGTAAATGGGTCATAGCTTTATCCTTAACTTGTGAGCAGAAGCTATCAAATATGTACTATTAAAATGTTTGCTATAGGTTTTCAAGGGCTACACAGGTACTAGTTAAAGAGTTTATGAAACAGTCCTCTTTTTCTAGTTTGTCAAAAGCATTTATTGTAAAGGAAAATTAAATTTTGATCATTTGTCTGCCTTTATTGAAAATATCATGTGTTTATTTTCTAATATTTCTGTTATTATAGTAATTTACTTTCTTTTTTAAAAAATCATGCAATTCAGCACTTGTGGAATAAATCAAATGCAAATATATTGTTATTTATTATTATTATTATTTACATATTTTTGTGATTGGTTTGAAAATAGCTTGTCAGGAATTTTTGACTCTAAACTTATAGAAAATATTGCCCTCTAATTTTCTCTTCTTTTAAGAAAAAAACATGTTTTTCTTGTAGTGAGGCTACACTTTTCTATAAAACAAATTGACATTTTTACTTTCTTAACTAATTCCTCAAGATTTTAGCTTATTTTACATATTCATGTTTGGTAGTATTAATAAATAAAACATTATAGGCGTGATGCTTGTGTGTGAAAGAAGAGGACAAGAGAGAACATTTGTGATTGTACATTCTATTTCTTAATTTAGTACAGTGTTATTCGCATTTTCTGTTGATTCTATATCAATTTCAATGTATATATATTTTCCAAGATTATATTAATTTTATTTAAATTATTAAATATATTAGTACAACTTTGTTTATAATATGTGTAGCATGTATAATTAGTCTTTTCTGGTAATCTTGTATTTGCTATTTATTCCTTCTTTCATTTTAGCTGAGAATTCTAGCCATATACATATCAATTTTAATGATTGTTTTAAGAATCATTAAATCTTTTTTTAAATAAATTCTATTTTATATTTGTTTTCTGTGTCACTACTTTCTGCCCTCAATATTTTCCTTTCTACTTTCCTTGGGATTTATTTTCTGTTATTTTCCTATTTTCTTTGGCTGGATACATCGGTAGTTAATTTTTTTAAGGGGCAGAGGCTACTGTTTTCCAATTTCTAATTATTTGCTTAATTGAGAAAAAATATTTTAGCTTTACTTGTGAAGGCTCTTTTCACTTGGTATTGTTGGGTTTGTTTTAATTTGTTTATTTTTATTGGCATTTTTCTTATCCTCAATGCTTTTGATTGCCAGGACTTTGAAAAATATCATTATGTTTTATACTTGTTGTTTATTGTATTTCTTCTAGCTGTGATTTAATGTCTTCACCAGATTTGGAAAATGTCCATACCCTTCACATATTGCTTTTACTTCCTATTTTTTTTCTCTCTTCTGGAATTGCAATTATATCCATATGTTAGAAATTTTTACTTCATCCCATGTGACTTTTATTCCCATTTTATATTTCTGTTTGTATCGCCATACTTATCGATGTATCTCGCATTATATATGTGGGCATATTTTCTCCTTTTATTCCAATTTAATAATTCAGTCTCGGTTTGGTCTAATCTCCTATTAAATCCATAAATTATATATCTTAATATTTATGATTACATTTTCAGTTCCAAAATTGTTTGCTCCTTTTTACTGTTTTCAGTTTTCTGCTGAAATTACCAATTTTCTCTTCTATTTTCCTGATAACGAGGCAACACAGTTATTTTGATGTCTTCGTTGTGTTTATCCAAAGTTGGCCTATTTCTATTGTCTATTATTTTGCCTGATTTTCCAGCACACAATCAGGTCTCTTAATAAGATTAGTCATTTTTGATTGAGGGCTGAATATTTTATCCGAAAGTTGAGATAATTTGAGGTTTATGGTGGTGTGCTATGCATTAAAGGACCTTATAGGTTGTTTCACACAGCTATCTAAAGATGTGCTTTCTTTATTATTATACAGCTAGCTGAAGGAATGCTTTCTTCATCATTATAAAGCACATAGAAGCTATTCTCAAATATCTTAAGATTTTTTCTTTTTTTTTGTTTGTTTGTTTTTTTCATTTTTTTAAAACTTATTTATTATTATTATACTTTAAGTTCTAGGGTACATGTGCATAACGTGCAGGTTTTTTACATATGTATACTTGTGCCATGTTGGTGTGCTGCATCCATCAACTCGTCAGCACCCATCAACTCGTCATTTACATCAGGTATAACTCCCAATGCAATCCCTGCCCCCTACCCCCTCCCCATGATAGGCCCCTGTATGTGATGTTCCCCTTCCCGAGTCCAAGTGATCTCATTGTTCAGTTCCCACCTATGAGTGAGAACATGCGGTGTTTGGTTTTCTGTTCTTGCGATAGTTTGCTAAGAATGATGGTTTCCAGCTGCATCCATGTCCCTACAAAGGACACAAACTCATCCTTTTTTATGGCTGCATAGTATTCCATGGTGTATATGTGCCACATTTTCTTAATCCAATCTGTCACTGATGGACATTTGGGTTGATTCCAAGTCTTTGCTATTGTGAATAGTGCTGCAATAAACATACATGTGCATGTGTCTATATAGCAGCATAATTTATAATCCTTTGGGTATATACCCAGTAATGGGATGGCTGGGTCATATGGTACATCTAGTTCTAGATCCTTGAGGAATCGCCATACTGTTTTCCATAATGGTTGAACTAGTTTACAATCCCACCAACAGTGTAAAAGTGTTCTTATTTCTCCACATCCTCTCCAGCACCTGTTGTTTCCTGACTTTTTAATGATCGCCATTCTAACTGGTGTGAGATGGTATCTCATTGTGGTTTTGATTTGCATTTCTCTGATGGCCCGTGATGATGAGCATTTTTTCATGTGTCTGTTGGCTGTATGAATGTCTTCTTTTGAGAAATGTCTGTTCATATCCTTTGCCCACTTTTGGATGGGGTTGTTTGTTTTTTTCTTGTAAATTTGTTTGAGTTCTTTGTAGGTTCTGGATATTAGCCCTTTGTCAGATGAGTAGATTGCCAAAATTTTCTCCCATTCTGTAGATTGCCTGTTCACTCTGATGGTAGTTTCTTTTGCTGTGCAGAAGCTCTTTAGTTTAATTAGATCCCATTTGTCAATTTTGGCTTTTGCTGCAGTTGCTTTTGGTGTTTTAGACATGAAGTCTTTGCCCATGCCTATGTCCTGAATGGTACTACCTAGGTTTTCCTCTAGGATTTTTATGGTATTAGGTCTAACATTTAAGTCTCTAATCCATCTTGAATTAATTTTCGTATAAGGAGTAAGGAAAGGATCCAGTTTCAGCTTTCTACTTATGGCTAGCCAATTTTCCCCGCACCATTTATTAAATAGGGAATCCTTTCCCCATTTCTTGTTTCTCTCAGGTTTGTCAAAGATCAGATGGCTGTAGATGTGTGGTATTATTTCTGAGGACTCTGTTCTGTTCCATTGGTCTATATCTCTGTTTTGGTACCAGTACCATGCTGTTTTGGTTACTGTAGCCTTGTAATATAGTTTGAGGTTGGGTAGCGTGATGCCTCCAGCTTTGTTCTTTTGACTTAGGATTGTCTTGGAGATGCGGGCTCTTTTTTGGTTCCATATGAACTTTAAAGCAGTTTTTTCCAATTCTGTGAAGAAACTCATTGGTAGCTTGATGGGGATGGCATTGAATCTATAAATTACCTTGGGCAGTATGGCCATTTTCACGATATTGATTCTTCCTATCCATGAGCATGGTATGTTCTTCCATTTCTTTGTGTCCTCTTTTATTTCACTGAGCAGTGGTTTGTAGTTCTCCTTGAAGAGGTCCTTTACATCCCTTGTCAGTTGGATTCCTAGGTATTTTATTCTCTTTGAAGCAATTGTGAATGGAAGTTCATTCCTGATTTGGCTCTCTGTTTGTCTGTTACTGGTGTATAAGAATGCTTGTGATTTTTGCACATTAATTTTGTATCCTGAGACTTTGCTGAAGTTGCTTATCAGCTTAAGGAGATTTTGGGCTGAGACAATGGGGTTTTCTAAATATACAATCATGTCATCTGCAAAGAGGGACAATTTGACTTCTTCTTTTCCTAACTGAATACCCTTGATTTCTTTCTCTTGCCTAATTGCCCTATCCAGAACTTCCAACACTATGTTGAATAGGAGTGGTGAGAGAGGGCATCCCTGTCTTGTGCCAGGTTTCAAAGGGAATTTTTCCAGTTTTTGCCCATTCAGTATGATATTGGCTGTGGGTTTGTCATAAATAGCTCTTATTATTTTGAGGTACGTTCCATCAATACCGAATTTATTGAGCGTTTTTAGCATGAAGGGCTGTTGAATTTTGTCAAAAGCCTTTTCTGCATCTATTGAAATAATCATGTGGTTCTTGTCTTTGGTT
Source organism: Macaca mulatta (assembly GCF_049350105.2). Lineage (NCBI taxonomy): Eukaryota > Metazoa > Chordata > Mammalia > Primates > Cercopithecidae > Macaca > Macaca mulatta. Next base: position 65,742,918 of record NC_133407.1, on the reverse strand, counting down.
CTGTTTATATGCTGGATTATGTTTACTGATTTGCGAATGTTGAACCAGCCTTGCATCCCAGGGATGAAGCCCACTTGATCATGGTGGATAAGCTTTTTGATGTGTTGCTGAATCCGGTTTACCAGTATTTTATTGAGGATTTTTGCATCGATGTTCATCAGGGATATTGGTCTAAAATTCTCTTTTTTTGTTGTGTCTCTGCCAGGCTTTGGTATCAGGATGATGTTGGCCTCATAAAATGAGTTAGGGAGGATTCCCTCTTTTTCTATTGATTGGAATAGTTTCAGAAGGAATGGTACCAACTCCTCCTTGTACCTCTGGTAGAATTCAGCTGTGAATCCATCTGGTCCTGGACTTTTTTTGGTTGGTAGGCTATTAATTATTGCCTCAATTTCAGAGCCTGCTATTGGTCTATTCAGGGATTCAACTTCTTCCTGGTTTAGTCTTGGAAGAGTGTAAGTGTCCAGGAAATTATCCATTTCTTCTAGATTTTCCAGTTTATTTACATAGAGGTGTTTATAGTATTCTCTGATGGTAGTGTGTATTTCTGTGGGGTCGGTGGTGATATCCCCTTTATCATTTTTAATTGCGTCGATTTGATTCTTCTCTCTTTTCTTCTTTATTAGTCTTGCTAGTGGTCTGTCAATTTTGTTGATCTTTTCAAAAAACCAACTCCTGGATTCATTGATTTTTTGGAGGGTTTTTTGTGTCTCTCTCTCCTTCAGTTGTGCTCTGATCTTAGTTATTTCTTGCCTTCTGCTAGCTTTCGAAAGTGTTTGCTCTTGCTTCTCTTTTCTTTTAATTGCGATGTTAGAGTGTCAATTTTAGATCTTTCCTGCTTTCTCTTGTGGGCATTTAGTGCTATAAATTTCCCTCTACACACTGCTTTAAATGTGTCCCAGAGATTCTGGTATGTTGTATAAGAACATCTTTATTTCTGCCTTCATTTCGTTATGTACCCAGTAGTCATTCAGGAGCAGGTTGTTCAGTTTCCATGTAGTTGAGCGGTTTTGATTGAGTTTCTTAGTCCTGAGTTCTAGTTTGATTGCACTGTGGTCTGAGAGACAGTTTGTTATAATTTCTGTTCTTGTACATTTGCTGAGTAGTACTTTACTTCCAATTATGTGGTCAATTTTGGAGTAAGTACGATGTGGTGCTGAGAAGAATGTATATTGTGTTGATTTGGGGTGGAGAGTTCTATAGATGTCTATTAGGTCTGCTTGCTGCAGAGATGAGTTCAATTCCTGGATATCCTTGTTAACTTTCTGTCTCGTTGATCTGTCTAATGTTGACAGTGGAGTGTTGAAGTCTCCCATTATTATTGTATGGGAGTCTAAGTCTCTTTGTAAGTCTCTAAGGACTTGCTTGATGAATCTGGGTGCTCCTGTATTGGGTGCATATATATTTAGGATAGTTAGCTCTTCCTGTTGAATTGATCCCTTTACCATTATGTAATGACCTTCTTTGTCTCTTTTGATCTTTGATGGTTTAAAGTCTGTTTTACCAGAGACTAGTATTGCAACTCCTGCTTTTTTTTGTTCTCCATTTGCTTGGCAGATCTTCCTCCATCCCTTTATTTTGAGCCTATGTATGTCTCTGCGTGTGAGATGGGTCTCCTGAATACAGCAGACTGATGGGTCTTGACTCTTTATCCAGTTTGCCACTCTGTGTCTTTTAATTGGAGCATTTAGTCCATTTACATTTAAGGTTAAGATTGTTATGTGTGAACTTGATCCTGCCATTATGATATTAACTGGTTATTTTGCTCGTTAGTTGATGCAGTTTCTTCCTAGCCTCGATGGTCTTTACATTTTGGCATGTTTTTGCAATGGCTGGTACCGGTTGTTCCTTTCCATGTTTAGTGCTTCCTTCAGGGTCTCTTGTAAGGCAGGCCTAGTGGTGACAAAATCTCTAAGCATTTGCTTATCTGTAAAGGATTTTATTTCTCCTTCACTTATGAAACTTAGTTTGGCTGGATATGAAATTCTGGGTTTAAAATTCTTTTCTTTAAGAATGTTGAATATTGGCCCCCACTCTCTTCTGGCTTGTAGAGTTTCTGCCGAGAGATCTGCTGTTAGTCTGATGGGCTTCCCTTTGTGGGTAACTCGACCTTTCTCTCTGGCTGCCCTTAAGATTTTTTCCTTCATTTCAACTTTGGTGAATCTGGCAATTATGTGTCTTGGAGTTGCTCTTCTCGAGGAGTATCTTTGTGACGTTCTCTGTATTTCCTGGATTTGAATGTTGGCCTGCCCTACTAGGTTGGGGAAGTTCTCCTGGATGATATCCTGAAGAGTTTTTTCCAACTTGGTTCCATTTTCCCCCTCACTTTCAGGCACCCCAATCAGACGTAGATTTGGTCTTTTTAAATAATCCCATACTTCTTGCAGGCTTTGTTCATTTCTTTTTCTTCTTTTTTCTTTTGGTTTCTCTTCTCGCTTCATTTCATTCATTTGATCCTCAATCGCTGATACTCTTTCTTCCAGTTGATTGAGTCGGTTACTGAAGCTTGTGCATTTGTCACGTATTTCTCGTGTCATGGTTTTCATCTCTTTCATTTCGTTTATGACCTTCTCTACATTAATTACTCTAGTCATCAATTCTTCCACTTTTTTTTCAAGATTTTTAGTTTCTTTGCACTGGGTACGTAATTCCTCCTTTAGCTCTGAGAAGTTTGATGGACTGAAGCCTTCTTCTCTCGTCTCGTCAAAGTCATTCTCCGTCCAGCTTTGATCCGTTGCTGGCGATGAGCTGCGCTCCTTTGCCGGGGGAGATGCGCTCTTATTTTTGGAATTTCCAGCTTTTCTGCCCTGCTTTTTCCCCATCTTTGTGGTTTTATCTGCCTCTGGTCTTTGATGATGGTGATGTACTGATGGGGTTTTGGTGTAGGTGTCCTTCCTGTTTGATAGTTTTCCTTCTAACAGTCAGGACCCTCAGCTGTAGGTCTGTTGGAGATTGCTTGAGGTCCACTCCAGACCCTGTTTGCCTGGGTATCAGCAGCAGAAGCTGCAGAAGATAGAATATTTCTGAACAGCGAGTGTACCTGTCTGATTCTTGCTTTGGAAGCTTCCTCTCAGGGGTGTACTCCACGCTGTGAGGTGTGGGGTGTCAGACTGCCCCTAGTGGGGGATGTCTCCCAGTTAGGCTACTCAGGGGTCAGGGACCCACTTGAGCAGGGAGTCTGTCCCTTCTCAGATCTCAACCTCCGTGTTGGGAGATCCACTGCTCTCTTCAAAGCTGTCAGACAGAGTCGTTTGCGTCTGCAGAGGTTTCTGCTGCTTTTGTTATTTTTACTGTGCCCTGTCCCCAGAGGTAGAGTCTACAGAGACAGGCAGGTTTCCTTGAGCTGCTGTGAGCTCCACCCAGTTCGAGCTTCCCAGCAGCTTTGTTTACCTACTTAAGCCTCAGCAATGGCGGGCGCCCCTCCCCCAGTCTCGTTGCTGCCTTGCAGCGATATTGCAGACTGCTGTGCTAGCAATGAGGGAGGCTCCATGGGTGTGGGACCCTCCCGGCCAGGTGTGGGATATGATCTCCTGGTGTGCCTGTTTGCTTAATGCGCAGTATTGGGGTGGGAGTTACCCGATTTTCCAGGTGTTGTGTGTCTCAGTTCCCCTGGCTAGGAAAAGGGATTCCCTTCCCCCTTGCGCTTCCCAGGTGAGGCGATGCCTTGCCCTGCTTCAGCTCTCGCTGGTCGGGCTGCAGCAGCTGACCAGCACCGATCGTCGGGCACTCCCCAGTGAGATGAACCCAGTACCTCAGTTGAAAATGCAGAAATCACCGGTCTTCTGTGTCCTCGCGCTGGGAGTTGGAGACTGGAGCTGTTCCTATTCGGCCATCTTGCTCCGCCCCCCAAGATTTTTTTTTAAGTTAGAATTTTAATATTGAAGTTTCTGCAGAGCTATGCTTTAGCTAGGACTCATTGTGCCACATTATCATTGACTTTTCTTTTGTAAATAATATATGAATTTTGAAAGATAAAATTATCTCATTTATATAAAAGAATATATTTAGTTCGAGTTCTGTCATTCTATTTGGCAATATACTTAAGAAATACATAGCTTTTCTTTAGTCTTCTAAAATGTATTTGTTTTTTGTCCATGTTTTTATTTTCCTTTTAAATGATGGACATTATTTTAGTTTATCTCTATTTCTTTTATTGGTGACCTTAAAAATGGTCAATTTATTTAAGAACTTTGCATTTGAGAAACAATATGAAATTTAGTGTCATCCTTTTCTTCTGATTATCCTTATTGCCAACACTTAATTTTGCTAGGATATATTCTCATTGGCTCTTTTCATTGTTGTATTTAAAACTTCAGATACCCTTGAAAATATTACATAATTGATTCGATTTTCCAACCATATTTTGACCTTCTGCTTTGACATATAGGGAAATTGATATTATACAATCTCTTATATTTTTCTCTTTTTTACCTGATTTTATTAGTTACATTTTTAGTTTAACGCTGTATTCATAGTTTATAGAAGGTAAATTCTATTCAAGTTTAATCCTTTGGTTAAATTGATTTAGTGTGTTTTGACAGTTATTATTACATTTCTAGTCCTTTGTAAGTTGGTGTCAAATTTCCTACTTAAAACATTTGAGAAAATTTTATGGAAACCACCTTCCCAAAATTCTTACATTTGAAAATAACTTCTGTGGCCTTTATGTTTCAATAAAAGTTTGAAAAGCTATAAGATTGCTAGAATATTCTCTCCCTGAGGACATTGTAGACAGCCACATACATCATTGTATAGTATTAAATATTGTTATAGGATATTATGAATTCAAGCAGAACTTTCCAATTATAGAATAACTGCTTTTATTTTAATGGAGATGATTTCTTGCATTTCTATAAGATTCTTTCTTGAGTTTATAATCAATAACTTTATTGAGATATTTGTCAATTTTAGTAAATTCATATATATAGAAATGGATAGCTTAACATATATGTAGATTTTTTATTTCAACATTGTTTTCTGGAATTATAGTTTTGATTGTTTATATGTTCTGTGTTTTTCAGTAAAAACAAATATGTCTATGCTATGTCTCTCTTTTCTCTCATATGATTTGTAATATGATGTTATACAGGTGAAAACGTAAACCCATTTTTCCTTCTTTTTTTTTTTTTTTTTTTTTTTTTTTACCAGGAGTGCTGTGGTGCTGTGGCGCCATCGAGGCTCATTGCAACCTCAGCCTCCTGGGTTCAAGCAATTCTCCTGCCTTAGCCTCCAGGGTAGCTGGGATTACAGGCGTGCATCACCACGCCTGGATAATTTTTGTATTTTTTGCAGAGACGGGGTTTCACCATATTGGTCAGTCTGGTATCCAACTCCTGACCTCGGGATCCGCCCACCTTGGCCTCCCAAAGTTCTGGGATTACAGGCGTAGGCCACCGTGCCCAGACCATTTTTCCATCTTTAAATAAGTTCTTTCTAATAAATAATCAATTAAATCAAACTAACTTGATAGACTTGGCACATATTAAATTTTTATTGATTATGGTATTTATAGAAAGGTCTGCCAAGATGATACAAATCACTCTTTTTCATTTTGCTTTCACTTAGGGATTGAGATCAAAATGTAAATTAATGGTAATAAGAATGAGAATCAGTTAAAGGAGTAATGTTTTACATATAATATGTAAATAATTTCAAAATCTGATTAGTACAATAATACTAAAATTTAAAAATGATTTTTCTTAAATTTGAGTGAGTGTGTGTGTGTGTGTGTGTGAAATAATTTATGGTTCTTGTGGAATTTGCTGTTTATCAGTTCTACCTGGAGAAATATGAAAATTCCACGGATATTGAGATGTTACCACTTATTAGATCCTGAATTTTTACTGCATTTTGTTCAGTTACATAATGTAAAATAAAGTCCAGGAATAATAAGATGTCAAAAAACCCCTCATGTATATAAAAGAGATTATTTCCGTTTCAATAACCAAAACTATTCTTGATAGCAATGCTTCATTTTCAACTAAGTCAAAGAAAAACATGCTTAATTAAAACAATTTATAGGCTGGGTGCAGTGGCTCACACCTGTAATCCCAGCACTTTGGGAGGCTGAGTCAGAAGGATCACCTGATGCCGGGAGTTCAAGGTCAGCCTGACCACCATAGAGAAACCCCATCTCTACTAAAAATACAAAATTAGCTGGGTGTGGTGGCGCATGTCTGTAATTCCAGCTACTCAGGAGGCTAAGGCAAAAGAATTGCTTGAACCCCGAGAGGCAGAGGTTGTGGTGGGCGGAGGTTTCGGTGAGTTGAGATCACACCATTGCACTCCAGCCTGGGCAACAAGAGTAAAACTCCGTTTCAAAAAATAAAAAACAAAAAATAAAAAACAGTTTATATAGATCCAGAACATACACTAAATCACTGTTAAATGACTGTAAGAAGCCAATTTAACCTATAAAAATGTAGAAAGGAATTATGTTTTATCTAGAATTTATTTAAATTGAAAACTCTACTCTGGTAAAAACAATGTAACCAGCACTTTGGGAGGCCGAGACGGGCGGATCACGAGGTCAGGAGATCAAGACCATCCTGGCTAACACGGTGAAACCCCGTCTCTACTAAAAAATACAAAAAACTAGCCGGGCAAGGTGGCGGGCGCCTGTAGTCCCAGCTACTCGGGAGGCTGAGGCAGGAGAATGGCGGGAATCCAGGAGGCGGAGCTCGCAGTGAGCGGGAGATCCGGCCACTGCACTCCAGCCTGGGTGACAGAGTGAGACTCCGTCTCAAAAAAAAAAAAAATTAAGAAAATAAAAAAATTAATTAAAACAATGTAAGAGAATTAGAAGACAAGCCAAAGACTGGGAGAAAATATTTGCGAAGACACGTCTGATATAAGACTGTTATCAAAAATATATAAAGAAGACTTAAAACATAACAATAAGAAAATAATACAATTAAAAATGAGAAAAGAATCCATGTTGAAAATTTAATCCAATTAAAAAAAATGTTCATATCCTTCTCCCACTTTATGATAGGGTTGTTTTTTGCTTTTGTTTTTCTTTTGTTTTGTTGGGTTTTTTTGTCTTTTTTGTTTGTTTGTTTGTTTTTGTAAATTTGTTTAAGTTCCTTGTAGATTCTGGATATTACACCTTTGTCAGATGGATAGATTGAAAAATTTTCTACCATTCTGAGGTTGCTTGTTCACTCTGAAGATAGTTTATTTTGCTGTGCAGAAACTCTTTAGTTTAATTAGATCCCATTTGTCAATTTTGACTTTTGTTCCCATTGTTTTTGGTGTTTTAGTCATGAAGTCTTTACCCATGCCCATGTACTGAATGGTATTGCCTACGTCTTCTTCTAGGGTTTTTATGGTTTTATGTTACATTTAAGTCTTTAATCTTTCTTGAGTTATTTTTTTATAAGGTGTAAGGAAGGGGTCCGGTTTCAGTTTTCTGCATATGGCTAGTCAGTTTTCCCAGCACCATTTATTAAGTAGGGAGTATGTTCCCCATTGCTTATTTTTGTCAGGTTTGTTGAATAACAGATGATTGTAGATGTGTGGTATTATTTCTGAGGCCTCTGTTCTGTTCCATTGGTCTACATATCTGTTTTGGTACGAGTATCATTCTGTTTGATTACTGTAGTCTTGTAGTATAATTTGAAGTCAGGTAGTGTGATGCCTCCAGCTATGTTCTTTTTGCTTAGGATTGTCGTGGCTATACAGGTTATTTTTTGGTTTCAGATGAAATTTAAAGTAGTTTTTTTCTAGTTGTGTGAAGAAAGTCAGTGGTAGCTTGATGGGGATAGCATTGAATCTATAAATTCCTTTGGGCAGTATGGCCATTTTCACGATATTGATCCTTCCTATTCATGAGCATGGAATGTTTTTCCATTTGTTTGTGTCCTCTCTTATTTTCTTCCACAGTGGTATGTAGTTCTCCTTGAGGAGGTCCCTCATGTCCCTTTTAAGTAGTATTCCTGTGTATTTTATTTTCTTTGTGGTAATTGTGAATGGGAGTCCACTCATGATTTGGCTGTTTGTCTATTATTGGTGTATAGCAATGTTTGTGATTTTTGCACATTGATTTTGTATCCTGAGACTGCTGAAGTTACTTATCAGCTTAAGGGGATTTGGGGCTGAGATGATGGGGTTCTCAAAATATACAATCATCATCTGCAGAGACAATTTGACTTCCTCTCTTCCTACTTGAATACACTTCTTTTCTTTCTCTTGCCTGGTTGCCCTGGCCAGAACTTCCAATACTATGTTGAATTGGACTGGTGAGAGAGGGCATCCTTGTCTTGTGCCGGTTTTCAAAGGGAATACTTTCGACTTTTGCCCATTCAGTATGATATTGTCTATGGGTTTATCATAAATAGCTTTTATTACTTTGAAATATGTTCTATCAATACCTAGTTTATTCAGTGTTTTTAGCATGAAGAGGTGTTGAATTTTATCAAAGGCCTTTTCTGCATCTATTGAGATAATTATGTGGTTTTTGTCCTTGGTTCTGTTTATGTGATGGATTACGTTTTTTGATTTGTATATGTTGAACTAGCTTTGCATCACAGGGATGAAGCTGACTTGATTGTGGTGGATAAGGTTTTTGATGTGCTGCTGGATTTGGTTTGCCAGTATTTGATTGAGGATTTTTTCACTGGTGTTCATCAGGAATATTGGCCTGAAATTTTCTTTTTTTGTAGCATCACTGTCAGGTTTTGGTACCAGGATGATGTTGGCTTCATAAAATGAGTTAGTGGGGAGCCTCTCTTTTTCTATTTTTTGCAATAGTTTCAGAAGGAATGGTACCAGCTCCTCTTTGTACCTCTGGTATAATTCAGCTGTGAATCCATCTGGTCATGGGCTTTTTTTGGTTGTTAGGCTATTAATTCCTGCCTCAATTTCAGAACTTGTTATTGGTCTGTTTAGGGACTCGACTTCTTTCTGGTTTAGTCTTTGAAGTGTGTATGTGTCCAGGAACATTCTATTTCTTCTAGATTTTCTAGTTTATTTGCATAGAGGTGGTGTTTATAGTATTCTCTAATGGTAGTTTGTTTTTTTGTGGGAATCAGTGGTAATATCCCCTTATTTTTTATTGTGTCTATTTGATTCTTCTCTCTTTTCTTTATTAGTCTGGCTAGCAGTGTATTTTGTTAATCTTTTCAAAAAACCAGCTCCTTGTTTCATTGATTTTTTGAAGGGTTTTTCATGTCTCTATCTCTTTCAGTTCTGCTCTGATCTTAGTTATTTCTTGTCTTCTGCTAGCTTTTGAATTTGTGTGCTCTTGCTTCTCTAGTTCTTTCAACTGTGATCTTAGGTTGTTGACTTTAGACCTTTCTTGCTTTCTGATGTGGGCATTTACTACTGTAAATTTCCCTCTTAACACTACTTTAGCTGTGTCCCAGAGATTCTGGTACGTCGTGCCTTTGTTCTCATTGATTCTAAATAATTTATTTATTTCTGCCTTAATTTCGTATTTCCCAGTATTCATTCAGGAGCAGGTTGTTCAGTTTCCATATAGTTGTGTGGTTTTGAGTGTGTTTCTTAATCCTGAGTTCTAATTTGATTGCACTTGATGATTACTTTTATGTGTCAACTTGAGTGGGCCATGGGGTGCTAATATGAAACATTGTTTCTGGATGTGATTGTGAAGGTGTTTCTGGATGAGATTAGCATTTGAATCAATAGATTTAATAAAGCAGATTTTCCTCCCCAATGTGGTTGGGCATCATCTAATGCATTGAGGGACTGAAGAGAACAAAAGGCAGAGAAAGAAGGAATGCCCTTTGTCCTTACTCATAACTTTAGCTGGGAAATATCTTCTCCTGCTCTCAGACTGGATTTTACATCAACTCCCCTGATTTGCAGACCTTCAGAATAGGGCTGAATTATATACCAGTTTGCCGAAGGCATATTGTGGAACTTTTTCTTGGTCTCCATAATTGTGTGATTCAATTGTGAGGCTCCCAATTCCTCATAATAAATCTATATCTATATCTATCTATATCTATATATCTAATCTATCTCATTTGTTCTGGTTTTCTGGAGAACCTTACTATGGCTACGTAATGTATAAGTCCAACTATATGAAATTCTGGAAAATGCAAAACTATGAAGACAATAAAAATGTAATGATTGTCAAAGGTTACTGGGGAGGGAGGGATTCAAAATGTAGATCATGGGGGAGTTTTAGGGTAGGGAAAGTATATTGCACAATATTACAATGTTAGATGTATGTCATTATACATTTGTCAAAACCCATAGAAAGTAAAGCTCTAAGAGTAGACCCTAATGTAAACTATGAACTTTGGGTGGTGATGGTGACGTGTCAGTATAAGATAATCACTGATCACAAATGAACCACTCTGGTGTGCAATGTCAATAGTGGATGAGACTGTGCATGATTGAGGAAGGGGTTATACAGTACCTTTCTATACTCTCTATTCAATTTTGCTGTGAACATAAAATGGCTGTAAAAACTAAAGCTTTATTAATTAAAAAATAAAAACAAACGGTAATGGAAAAATTTCGTGTGTTTTCCATTGACTTGAAAAAGAAAAGCCTTAAAAAACAAACAAAACATCCAGCAGCAATTAAAATAATAAAAGGAAGCACGTTCTTCCCTTACTAACAGCACAAAATTATGGACAAAGATTTCTGGAAATAAATTAGTCATAGGTTTAATTACCTTAAGAGTAGAATTAAGATTGTTATTTGCAGACTATTAGCATTTACCTATACCAATCAATAGAAAAACTATTACAACTGATGAGTTCGATGACATTAACAGACACAAAATCAAATTATAAATGTAATAGTATGTCTGTTCATAATTAATTACCATTTATGGAATATAATAACAAAATGAGAGTGCTATATTAGCAAAACCTATCAAGTTCTTACAAGTTAATAAAAAAAGTATAAATATCTATGCTGAAAAGGTTTAAACTGTAAAAAATTTCATAGAAAATGCTCATAATAAAAGAAGAGTCAATTCAAACACTTAGATAAAATTAATATTATATAACTTATACTAGGTTAATTATACTATTCTATTGTGTTAGGTTAATTATACCTAATAGCAATCTCATCAAAATTCCAACTTGATTTTTAATTGTTCTCACATAACATATCCTATACAGGAAATAAAAGTCCATATATAAATTAATCTTGAAAAAACTAACAAAAAAAACAAGGCTAGAGATTACTTTCCTACATACAACCAAAACAAATAACAATTTTGTGGAATTGGCACAGAAGCAGAAAAACAGACCAACAGAACCAATAAGAAGCCAACCAAGAAATATAATTACATGTGTAATAATGAATCATATGTAATAAGTGTAATCTAAAAAATTTTATAGAAAGAACAGATGTAGTAAATTGTTTTGGAAAAAAATGTTAATAATTAAAATCTAATAGTAGCCATACAAATTAATCATAAAGGGGATAACAATCTAAAAGTAACCTAAATGTCAACGTAATTATAATATTTAGCTTTGAAATATATATTTTATAAAATAGAAACAAAAAAGGATTTCCTAAATTTTAAAATACAAACTCTTAGAAAAAGTAACTGCTAATAATATCAAGACTAATATCTTCTTAGTGTCTTAATATCTCCTTTAATAAATGACATTATAGACAAAGTTTACAGACCTAGAATACATTGTGGAAAAATATTTGAATTTTCTAAAACTATTTGGAAGAAACACAAGAGACTCCTGCAAACTAGTAAGCATAAAATGAGAATTTCCACTTGAAATATAGAGGCAAATATTTGCACAAATGCTAGGTATAGAAAAAGGAATCCAAAAGGCCAACAGGAATATGAATAGATGATAAAAACCATCAGTAATCAGAGAAGAGTAAGCCAACACAATGAAATATTTTATGCCAATTACATTATCAAAAAATTGAAACTTGATTATTCAAAGTATTAGCAGGGATGGTTGTAGAAACTCTCAGGTATAGCCATAGAGAATATAATAGATGCAGCTATTCTGGGGAGTAAATCTTAGAACTTGGTCAAATTAAGTGTTCTTAAATATTATGAGCATTATTAATGCTGATACTGCTGAACATCTGTAAGAAATTCTCATATAGACAAATATAATCAGCTTCTATATCCATGGGTTCTGCATTCATGGATTCAACCAACCAAGAATTGAAAATACAACAGGCTGGGCATGGTGGCTCACGCCTGTAATCCCGACACTTTAGGAGGTTGAGGCAAGCCGGTTGCCTGAGTTCAGGAGTTTAAGACCAGCCTGGCCAACATGGTGAAACCACGTCTGTACTAAAAACACAAAAGCTAGCCAGGTGTGGTGGTGGGTGCGTGTAATCCCAGCTACTCGGGACATTGAGGCAGGAGAATATTTTGAACCTGGGAGGCGAAGGTTACAGTGAGCTGAGACTGCGCCACTGCACTCCAGCCTGGGCAACAAGAGAGAAATTTGGTCTCAAAAAACAAACAAACAAAAAAGCAACTCCTTTTTTTTTTTTTTTTTCATTTGCTTGATAGATCTTTTTCCATTCTTTTACTTTGACCCTCTATGTGTTCATGCACAGATTCAACCAACCATGAACCATGAATTGAAAATACAACAGTCTGGGCATGGTGGCTTATACCTGTAATCCCAACACTTTGGGAGGTCAAGGCAGGAGGGTTGCCTGAGGTCAGGAGTTCAAGACCAGCCTTGTCAACATGGTGAAACCCTGTCTCTACTAGAAATACAAAAATTACCCAGGCGTGGTGGTGTGTGCCTGTGATCCCAGCCACTCAGGAGGCTGAGGCAGGGGAATTGCTTGAACCAAGGAGGGGGAGGTTGCTGTGAGCCAAGATCACGCCCCCAGCCTGGGCGACAGAGTGGAACTCAGTCTCAAAAAAGAAACAAAGAAAGAAACACACACACACACACACACACACAGAAAGCACAACAATGCAACAATAAATAACGTAGATAAAAATAGTACAAGTATGTACACAGCATTTACATTGAATTAGGTATTATAAGTAATCCAGCAATGACCTACAGCATGCAGGAGAATATTCATAGGTTATATATAAATAGTATACTATTTTACATAAGAGATTTGAGCATCCATGGATTTTGGTATCCACAGGCTTTCCTGGAACAAATTGCCCTGGATATTGAATAACTACTGTACATAGAAAAGTGTATTTATCATAACATCCTTTGTATTAGGTGATGTAGAGTAGCCCACGTCATAGGTTTCTATCAGTGGGTTGAGAGGCAAAATGTAGCAGGTGCATGACACAGATTACTATGCAAGAGTTAGAAGTAAACAATGAGATACATGTACTTGGCAATCCAAATTAATTTTTTTAATTATAGTGTTGAGTAAGAAAAAAATAGTATTATACATTTGTACATATATACAGATGGTTTTTGACTTACAATGGGCTTGCCTCTGGGTAAACCCATGGTAAGTTCAAAATATCCTAACTTTTGACTCATGATACTTTCAACTTGAGTTTATCATGAAATAACCCTCCTGAAAGTTATGGAATTACTGAATAAGTATTGCTTTCACACCATTGTAAGACTGAAAAATCGTAAGTCAAAATAATGTAAGTCTGTGACCATCTGTAAATATATAATACATTAAAATTTATATATAAATGTATAAAAATTAAAAAATATATAAGTGCAAAGCAATATACATTTTAAGTGAACATATGTAAGCAAATCTTTTATATACATTAGAATGATTATCTAGAAATAAAACAAGAAGTCTTGTACAGATAATTAAACAAAATTTCAGAAATTTGATAAACAACCTTTTGCATCAAACAATTCTTCTCAACTCATAGATCAAAATAGCTATATACATATACATACACACAAATATCTCATATATATGTCATATATATATTTTATATATATACACACACACATACTGATTACCTAAACCAAAGAGATTCTTCAGTTTTTAATACTGAAAATTAAGCTGTTATTTAAGATAAAGCTATTATTTATCACAGACTTTTAAAAACATATTGGAGTCTAAGTAGGAGCATAATATTTATCATTTCATCTCTTTTCTCAAAAACTACCTGAAGTATGGTAGTTTCTCATTCTATTATATTTAGATTATTTTGGGAGACAAACTGAATTTCCTACTTATATTGGCAAAACTACTAGGGCTGAAACTATCAAAGTTCGGAAGTTAACAAGACTAAAACCAATAGTCAATAGCTTAATAGGAAATGGACTCATCATAACTTGTACAAGTTCTAATAAAACCTCTATTCATCTAGTTGAAAAATCCAAGAAGTTGTATTGTTTTAGGATCTCTGGTCTGTAAATAAACAGCTATTTTTTTTTTTTTCTTTCCACTGGTAGTAGAATAAAATACTATGCTATCTCTAATACCACTATTTTATAGTTCTGATTTCTTTAGGTGGCCCTCTACATACAGAGAGTAACAAATAATTGTTTGTGCTTCAGTTATTTACTATGGTATCCTCCTAAATTTCTCAAGTCTTAAAACAGGATGCTAAGAGTCTCATAGTTGCCTGAGATTATTTTTAAATCCAACATAGAGATGAACTTTGACACATCCTAAAAATGAGATGATATTTTAAAATGTGTTAATCTATTAACCTGGTCAAGTACTTAGTGTGCTAACTCATCTTTTTGGGAATCATTAGAGACCAGTAACTTATCATAGTTTACTTTGCCCAATGACATAAAGCTATCCATCTTGCAATAGCAGGAGCAGCTAAAATTTCTGAACAATTAGGATTTCCTCCTACTTATTTTCTCCTCTATCCATTTATATTTGTTATTGTAATATTTTAAACTTAGCTACAACTTTTTCATTACCTGAAAAAGGATAAACATATGTCCATATAGCTTGGTATAAAAACTGATATGGTTAGGCTTTGTGTCCCTGCTCAGATTTCATCCCCATAAACCCCATGTGTCAAAGGAGAGATCAGGTGGAGATAAATGGATCATGGGAGCTGTTTTCCCCATGCTATTTACCTAATAATGAGTGAGTTCTCATGATATCTGGTGATTTTTATAAAATCACCAGTGTTTGGTAGCTCTTCCTGCATTCATTCTTCTTCCTGTCACCTTGTGAAGAAGGTGCCTTGCTTCCCCTTCCCCTTCCACCATGATTGTGAGTTACCTGAGGTCTCCCCAGCCATGCAAACTGTGAGCCAATCAAACATCTTTCCTTTATAAATTACCCAGTCTTTGGCAGTTCTTTATACCTGTGTGAAATTGGACTAATACTGTAAATTGGTACTGTGGAAAGTGGGGTAGTGCTATAAAGATACCAAAAAATGTAGAAGCAACTTTGGAACTGGGTAACAGGCAGAGGTTGAAACAGTTTGGAAGGCTCAGAAGACAGGAAGGTGTGGAAAAGTTTGAAACTTCCTAGAGACTTGTTGAATGGCTTTGACCAAAATGCTATAAGTGATATGGACAATGTAGTCCAGGCTGAATTGGTCTCAGATAAAGATGAGGAACTTTTTGGGAACTGGAATAAAGATGATTCTTGCTATGCTTTAGCAAAGTGACTGGTAGCATTTTGCCCCTGCCCTAGAGATCTGTGGAACACTGAACTTCATGGAGATAATTTAGGGTAACTAGTGGAAGACATTTATAAGCAGCAAAAAATTCAAGATATGACCTGGGTGCTCTTAAAAACATTCAGTTTTACACATTCATAAAGAGATGGTTTGGAATTGGAACTTATGTTTAAAGGGAAAGCAGAGCATAAACGTTTGGAAAATTGGCAGCCTAACAATGCAATAGAAAAGGAAAGCCTATTTTCTGGGAAGAAATTCAAGCCAGCTGGAGAAATTTGCATAAGTAACAAGGAGCCAAATGTTAATGGACAAGACAGTGTCTCCAGAGCAAGTCAGAATTCTTCATGGCAGCACCTCCCATTATAGGCCTGGAGGCCTAGGAAGAAAATTGTTTAGTGGGCCGGTCCCAGAGCCTTGCTGCTTTGTGCAGTATTTGGACTTGGTTCCCTGTGTTTTGCCCACTCAAGCCATGGCCAAAATGGGAGAAGGTACAGCTCAGGTTGTTGTTTCAGAGGGTAGAAGCCCCAAGTCTTGGCTGCTTCCACGTGGTGTTGGGCCTGCAGGAGTGCAGAATTAAAGAATTGAGGTTTGGAAACTCCACTTAGATTTTAGAGGATTACAAAAATGCTTGGATGTCCAGACAGAAATTTGCTGCAGAAATTTGCTGTGGAGCCCCTGTAGAGAACATTTTCTAGGACAATATAGAAGAGAAATGTAGGGTCAGAGCCCCCACGCAGAGTCAACACTGGGGCACCACCTAGTGGAGTTCTGAGAAGAGGGCCACTGTCCTCCAGACTCCAGAATGTTAGATCAACCAACAACTTGCACTATATACCTAGAAAAGCGAAAGACACTCAATGGCAGCCAATTGAAAGCAGTCAGGAGGGAGGCTGTACCCTGCAAAGTCACAGAGGTGGAGCTACCCAAGGCTGTGGGAGCCCATCTCTTGCATCAACATGACCTGGATGTGAGACACAGAGTTGGAGGAGACGGTTTCAGAGCTTTAGCATTTGACTACCATATTGGCTTTCAAATTTGCCTGAGGCCTGTAGCTCCTTTGTTTTGTCCAAGTTATCCCATTTACAATGGGTGTATTTACTCAATGCTTATACCCCCATTGTATCTAGGAAGTAATAAACTTGATTTTGGTTTCACATTCTAATAGGCAGAAGAGATTTGCCTTGACTCAGGTGAGACTTTGGACCTGGACATTTGGGTTAATGCTGGAATGAATTAAGACTTTGCAGGACAGATTAGAATGCATGATTGACTTTGACATAAGGGACATGAGATTTGGAAGAAGCCGGTGTAGAATGATAGAGTTAGGCTTTGTTTCCCCACCCAAAGCTCATCTTGAATTATAATCCCCATAATCCCCATTATCCCTACGTGTTAAGGGAGAGACCAGGTGGAGGCAATTGTATCATGGGGACACCTCCCCTCATGCTATATTATGATACTGAGTGAGCTCTCATGAGACATGATGGTCTTATAAGGGGATCTTCCCACTTCTCTAGCCACTTCTCCTTCGTGCCACCTTGTGAAGAAGGTGACTTGCTTCCCCTTCCCCTTCTGCCATGATTGGAAAATTCCAGCTTGTCTCTGCAGCTACAAGGCATCCATTTTATTTTAGCTATAGTTTATAAACACTTGCCATCTGTTGAGAACATCCCCTCTCTGTTCCATCTCCAATATTCAGGATGAATAAAATAAGTGGTATTCTGAAACTAAAATTAGCAAAACCCTCAGAGATCCTCAAACTGATGTGGACTAAGATGATTTTATTGACTAACATCAAAGAGATCCACTCCTTTAGAATAGTATCATCTCTCCCCTTATAAGTTAGCAAGGGATCATACCCTGTATATTAGTCTGTTCTCATGCTGCTATGAAGAAATACCTGAGAATGGGTAATTTATGAAAAAAAAAATGTTTAATTGATTCACAGTTCCGCATGGCTGGGTAGGCCTAAGGAAACTTATAATCATGGTGGAAGACACCTTTTCACAGGGAAGCTGGAGAGACAAATGAGAACCAATCAAAGCAGGAAACTTTTAATAAAACCATCAGATCTTATGAGAACTCACTATCATGAGAGTAGTATGGGGGAAACAGCCCCCATGATTCGGTTATTTCTACCTAGCCCTGCCCTTTACACATGGGGATTATTACAATTCAAGGTGAAATTTGGGTGGGGACACAGAGCCAAATCACATCACCTGATATCTGTAAATAGCGACATCATTTCTAGATTCTACCTTATTATAGTGAAATACGGCCAAAAACTGCAAGGGAATCAAACAATGTATTCAGTCTTATCATCAACATGAGTGAGCAACCTTTCATTAACTTCCTATAAGCAACTCTTATATGACTTAAAATTTGAACACCTGGTTTTTGGAAGAGAAATCAAAGCAATGTGTCCCTTGAACTCCAAATAGAAAGGATGTTATTGGTTAATAGTAATTAATAGAGCAGTGAAATTTCAAAAGATTGATTCTTGGATTCACATGTTCTGACTGAAGATCTCAAGCTTTACAGAAAAAGGGAATTTTTAAAAGAAATTTTTATTCAAGGCTTCAAATAAAATATGTAATTCCCTGAAGTAGATAGAATTCACAATAATTTCATGGAATGGACATCAAAATGACCAGAGTTGTATATTTTCACACCTTATTCTTCTAGATTTTGTTCCTTATAACACACTTATTTTCTTTTCTCATAGCTTCTTTAAGGTTTTGGATTGTTATATCTTACTACAATGCCTATAACACTTTATTTTTAATAATGATCTTGGTATTCTCATTCTTTGTTAGGAGTACAATAACATTTGAATTTAGTTAAGATTTGGCAAAAATATTTAATCAAATAAAGTTTTGGATTTTTCACTCATGTTTTCTTGAGCTCCACAAAGCTTTCTCTGGTGCCAGTTTTTTAAAATAAATTATTTAATTTGCAGGTTATTTGGAGTCAATCAATCCTAACAGACATTTAGACAAAAAAAAAAATAGTATGAAAGATCACACAAAAACCAAACACTCTATCACATCATACCTACAACATGTTCCTATATTCATCTAAATAACACTTGGAAACTTCTGTGGGAGTTATTTTTTGTCACTGTGGTTTTATAGATATAAATCTTGGAAAAGAACTATGAAACATATGTTGTATATTTGAAAATATTCTTACTTTTACAGACATTAAAGTAAGTATACAATTTAGATCAACTCAGTTCTTCTGCTCAAAATGTATCTAATTATTTCTATATTAAATATTTTATCATCTGGTGCCAGACCACTCACAATAAGTACTTCAAAAAAAAGTTACAATATGATTCAACAACCTTAGAGAGGTGTTTGGGCCACAGTCACACCATTGGGTGGTCCACAAAGACAGGTGTGGAATTTATAGCATAAATACCTATTGGCTAATTACACCAAACACTGGACAGGAATTGGCTCTTTTTAAAAACTGCCTGTCTTAACAATAGTCCCTAATATGACCAAGGGAGTATTCTGGCCCCTCTTTTTTGTCTCATGGAAAAAGTGGTTGTTAGATTAATTGAAGAAGAAAGTGAAATTTGAATAAGAACTTAATTCAAGGGAGAACCTTGAATGTGATTATATTCTCAAGCATCTTATTTCATAATTAAAAACAGCCTACGATATTGAGGAATAGGCATCATGTGCTTCAGAGAATAGCAGGCGCTCTACGCACACTAAGACTTACTCACTTGCGAGGGCTATGACATTGTATAAGTCATGGTTTCTAATAGAGTTGCTATGCAAATAATCCTGGTGTCTCAAGAGGTAACACATGTTTTCTTATGGAAAATTTTTTTACTTACATCACTCAGATAGCTCTGCAATCTTTAACATTTCTAAAATAGTCAAGACTGCCCCTAGTGGTACTGGTACTAAAACAGAGATATAGACCAATGGAACAGAACCGAGTCCTCAGAAACAATACCACACATCTACAGCCATCTGATCTTTGACAAACCTGAGAGAAACAAGAAATGGGGAAAGGATTCCCTATTTAATAAATGGTGCTGGGATAATTGGCTAGCCATAAGTAGAAAGCTGAAACTGGATCCTTTCTTTACTCCTTATACGAAAATTAATTCAAGATGGATTAGAGACTTAAATGTTAGACCTAATACCATAAAAATCCTAGAGGAAAACCTAGGTAGTACCATTCAGGACATAGGCATGGGAAAAGACGTCATGTCTAAAACACCAAAAGCAACAGCAGCAAAAGCCAAAATTAACCAATGGGATCTAATTAAACTAAAGAGCTTCTGCACAGCAAAAGAAACTACCATCAGAGTGAACAGGCAACCTACAGAATGGGAGAACATTTTTGCAATCTACTCATCTGACAAAGGGCTAATATCCAGAACCTACAAAGAACTCAAACAAATTTACAAGAAAAAAACAAACAACCCCATCAAAAAGTGGGCAAAGGATATGAACAGACATTTCTCAAAAGAAGACATTCATACAGCCAACAGATGCATGAAAAAATGCTCATCATCACTGGCCATCAGAGAAATGCAAATCAAAACCACAATGAGATACCATCCCACACCAGTTAGAATGGCGATCATTAAAAAGTCAGGAAACAATAGGTGCTGGAGAGGATGTGGAGAAATAGGAACACTTTTACACTGTTGGTGGGATTGTAAACTAGTTCAACCATTATGGAAAACAGTATGGCGATTCCTCAAGGATCTAGAACTAGATGTACCATATGACCCAGCCATCCCATTACTGGGTATATACCCAAAGGATTCTAAATCATGCTGCTATAAAGACACATGCACACGTATGTTTATTGTGGCACTATTCACAATAGCAAAGACTTGGAATCAACCCAAATGTCCATCAGTGACAGACTGGATTAAGAAAATGTGGCACATATACACCATGGAATACTATGCAGCCATCAAAAAGGATGAGTTTGTGTCCTTTGTAGGGACATGGATGCAGTTGGAAACCATCATTCTTAGCAAACTATCACAAGAACAGAAAACCAAACACCGCATGTTCTCACTCATAGGTGGGAACTGAACAATGAGATCACTTGGACTCGGGAAGGGGGACATCACACACCGGGGCCTATCATGGGGAGGGGGGAGGGGGGAAGGATTGCATGGGGAGTTATACCTGATGTGAGAGACGAGTTGATGGGTGCTGACAAGTTGATGGGTGCAGCACAGCAACATGGCACAAGTATACATATGTAACAAACCTGCACGTTATGCACATGTACCCTAGAACTTAAAGTATAATAATAATAATCAATCAATCAATCAATCAATCAATAAAAAGAAATATAATATAAAAATAAAAATAAAAATAAAATAGTCAAGAAACAAATCATAAAATATTCAGCAAATATCCAAACATCAGATTTTTCAGGCTATTTGATATGAGATCTCTTCTCCTGGTTTAATATGTGCATTCTTGGCTCATGATTCAGAAGTGAAGTATGTATTGTTATTACTATCTTTCTCCTACTATTTATACATATTGCTCAAATATATGCTATCCCAAGCCTAAACTGCTGTTATTATAGAGCCAATATCTCATTAAATGAGCCATCAAGTAGTCAATGAACAGAAAGCACAATGCTTCCTGAGCTAAGAACGACCCCCTGAAGCTTGTGAATTCATCACACTCTTATGGAATAATGATTTTGACTCTTTCTCAGGCTAAAATATGACCACGGGGGAGAACACCTCCAACCATACACTGAAAAGTAAGAGTGTCTTTGGTCACATAAATCACTCACCTCTGTCCCAGGAAATTCCTGCCCAGGAAGATAAAGCTACAAAGAAAGAAATAACTTTACTGTTTTCTTCAGAAATTTTATGCAAATTAATTTTATTAGACAAAGTTCTCTTCCCTCAAAGCAATAGATTATTAACTAGGACAAACAACTCACTTATCAATAAATCCATTTACTTATCCAGACTCATTTTCAGATTCTCATTTGGTTATATTCACCAATTTGAACTATGATGCCAACAACTTTACCTAATCATAGTCAGATCCCCATCTTATATAACGTGTTATATCACTTGAGCCAGGATTGCAAAATCATATAAACTTTCTCCCTGCTCTCCCCTTCTGAGACTAACTACACTTATGTCAAGAGAATGGTCTTCCTTATTACTGTAGATCTGATAAACTGAGTTTAACTTGATCAACAGATTAAGATTGAGCTTACCTTGATCAATCTCATATATATGGGAATTGCACATTGTAATGAAATTAGGGAAGAAATCTCAGTTTTCCACCTGGACAATCAGATGGTTAGATATGTCAAAACAGTACATTATTATAAGCAAAAGTATTTTTAGTATATTGTCTTTTATGAAAGTTGAATTTCTATATATTATAATTTACCTGAACCCAGTAAAGATATCTCTTGCAATAATGAACATTAAACTTACTTTTCAAGTCTTTTGTAATTAATGTGATTGTTATGCCTGATAATTCATGACCTGTATTTTTTCCTTTTCCTTTAAGAAAGTATTCAAATAAATCTAAGGAGTATAAAATTACCTATACAAATTACTTATAAAATGGTTTTAAGAGTTACTATGCTTTAAAGGTATCGATTTTTATATTTTAAGGTAATTTATAATAGAATAACTAATGGATACCAAAATATATCAAAGGGAAGCAAATTGATCACTTGGACATTTTGAAAGCATAAAATATAATTCAAAAATAAACAAATACCTTCTAGTTTCTAAAACTTTCATAACTGTGTTAGATATATCCGTTGTCGGCATCCTAATAGCATTTTTATATTTAACATTTCTAGTGGTCACACAAAAAAATTAAATAACTTCAAAAAATATTTTTCAATCATTATACATTTTAAAGCAATCTTGATTTTTAAAGAAGAATAACTCACAAATGGAAGTAGACATGTGAAAAAAAAGAAAAGAAAAAAACAGATAGCTTGATGCGGAGACTCACGCCTATAATCCCAGCACTTTGGGAGAGTGAGGTGGGAAGATAGCTTGATTGCAGGAGTTCAAGACCAGCCTGGGAAACATAGCAAGACCTTGCCTCTACAAAATACATAAAAATTTGAAAGGGATGGTGGCCTATGCCTGTAATCTCAGCTACTCAGCAAGCTGAAGTGAGAAGATGACTGGAGCCCAGGAGTTTGAGGGTGCAGTGAACCACTATTGTGCCACTGAACTCCAGCCTAAGCAACAGAGCAGAAACATGAATAATGAAAATAAGAATAAAAAGCCCACGAAAAAATAATTGAATATTTATTATTCTGAAACAGTTTGGAAAGCATGATCCAGGATATACGTATTTTAACACTTCTCTTTTCTGAAGTGCCAATGGAGCTTGATTCAGATTTGTTCCAAAAGGAAATTTAGTGCCTCTTAATTTATCAAGGCAAAGTAATTAAATAATAATCTGTAACATCTAGTCTTTTAAGTGCAAATTATTGTCTCATAAAATAAACCATGAAATGCAAATTGTAAAATAAAAAGTTGAGATTTTTTTTTCTATATGCAGAGTTTTGCCTGATATGAATGCTTATATGTATGCTTATATAGGAATTGTATATCCAAACAACCTGAAACAATTCTGCTGATCCTCTACTTTGAAATTTTTTCAAATAATGTTTATTTTGTACAGCAGATGATTTACTGTATCTGTTAATTTTCTATTCTCTTCATAGAAAATGATTCACATTTATGTGTTGAAACATCAGTAATATTCCATTATAAATCCAAGAGGCCTATCTGAAAATGATTAGGTATAATTTGACTTAGACAGAAAATTCAACCATTTAAATATGTTTATTGAATATAGTAAATAAATTGGCATCCCTTAAATTTTCAACTCTGTTATAAATAGCAATAGTTACTGTAGTTAGTTATACTGTGCTCTCCCTATTCTTCAAGAAAGACAGTCTGCACTGAAATCATCATTTTATTCGTAGTAAATATTTAAACAAATTGAAGTAACATTTTTTGTTTCATCTTTAAGATTTTTTAATTATTTTTATATATATATATATATCCTATTAATGTGCATGCCAGCTCTTAGAGGCTTCCTGAAAAACGACGGTTCATATCATGTCAGGGATAGTCCTTCTGCGAAAATAGCAATTAGAAAGTGTTTGGTAGAGAAATCTATTAAGGCTCCACACGGTGGCTCAGGCTTATAATTCCAACTAATTGGGAGGGTAAGGTGGGAGGATTGCTTGAGCCCAGCAGTCTAAGGCTGTAGTGCGTGCAAGGGTTGATTACAGCACTGCACTCTAGCCTGGAGACAGAGTGACACCTGACTCTAAAAACAAAACAAAATAAAACAAAGAAGGAACAAATAAAGGAAAAAAAGAGAAATTTGTCGCACAGAAAATGAATAATTGAATATAGGATCTCTCTTTTGCCTAGATTCCCTGGACCTGTAATATGTGGGACCATTTTTTACTTGAAATTTGGTCCTTTGAGATAATAATTAAATTTGGATACTACAGGTCTTACTACAAATCATTGTTATAAAACTATGTGAGGTCAACCTTCGGTTAAAAACATTTGCAGAAATAAAAGACCTCTAGTGAGTGATATTATTGGCTGTTCACTCTTGGAAGTGCAAGACAGCCTTATTTTCTCACCTACTTGAATCCAATAAAAGCTACTTAAATATGTTACTACCTCTCTTATCATCTAATCACCAAAATAACCATGAGAGAGCATGTGGAAATGACTTTTTCTACATCTGGAAGACCATTCCATTTCAAACTCTAACCACTCTTTTCCACAAGGTTAAATTCTGCTCACCTTTGAAAAAAGCATACCTTATTGAAGCCATTCCACTCGCCTAAGACTCAGTTAGATCCCCTTGATAAGCACTTCACATTTTATAGTTATTTATATTTTATTGAGTACAGTTATAAACTGCAGAGAGAAATTTCAGTCAAGACAGACTGCGTATACTATGTGGTCCCATAAGATTATATTGAAACTGAAAAATTCCTGTTGCCTAGTGATGTCATAGTGGTTGTAAGGTCTTAGTGGCCCACGTTATTCGTTTGTCTGTGAGTAAACAAATTGGTGTAAACAAATCTACTGCTCTGACAGCTGTATAAAATTATAGCATATACAATTATATATAGTACATAGTAATTGATAAAAATAATAAATGACTATGTTACTGGCTTGTGTATTTACTATATTATACTTTTCTTGTTATGATATAGTGTACTTCTTATTTTAAAAAGGTAAATGTAAATAGTATCAGGCAAGTCTTTCAGGAGGTATTCCAGAAGAAGATATCGTTATTCTAAGCGACGAGAGCTCTATACGTGATACTGCCTCTGAAAACCTTCCAATAGGATAACATGTGGAGACGGAAGACAGTGATATTGATGATTCTGACCCTGTGTAGACCTAAAGTAATGCGTGTGTTTGTGTTTTAGCTTTTAATGAAAAGTTTAAAAACTAAAAATAAATTTTGAAAGTTTAAGTAGATAAAAGCTTATAGAATAAGGATAAAAAATAAAATATTTTTGTGCAGTGCTTTTGTGTTTGAAACTGTTATTGTAAGAGTCAAAAAGTTAAACAAATTTAAAAAATTTTCAAATAGAAAAGTTACACTAAGCTCAGGTTAATTTATTACTGAAGACAGAAAAATATTTTAAAATACATTTAGTATGGCCTAAGTGTAGTGTTTATAAAGACTACAGTAGGGCACAGTAATGCTCTAGGCTTTCACATTAGCTCAACACTCACTGACTTACCTGGAGCAACTTACAATACTTCAAGCCCCATTCATGGTAGGTGCCCTACATAGTTATATCATTTTTAATCTATTGTACAGTATTTTTACTGCACCTTTTGTATGTTTTTTATATGATCAGGTATACACATACTTAACATTGTGTTACAATTGCCTACAGTATTCAGTACAGTAGCAGGTTATACAAGTTTGTAGCCTATAAGCAATTGGGTATATCACCTAGCCTAGGTGTTAGCAGGCTATACAATCTAAGTTTGCATACGTGCAGTCTATGATTTTCCCACAGTGACAAAATCACCTATGGACTTACTTCTGAGAATGTTTTCCTGTTATTAAACAAAGCATGATGGTATTTCAATGTGGTGTGTCTCTCTCCTGCAAGACTAAAATTCTGATGACTCACATTTTTGTCTTGTTACCTATTATATTACAAATACTTAGCAAAGTAATGGTCTATAATCAATAAATATTATTTGAGGAAATACCAGTGTAACCTCAAGCAAGTTGAAATGTGTTTTTATTTTTCCATGAATATGGCCTACCTGGAAAATTGATTATTAATTTATTAAATTAGCTTGGTAAATTTATACCATAAATCATAGGAAATCCTGAGACTGATACTGGCGATTACCTAAGTAGTCAGACAGATGTGTGTCCAAAACACTAGAGAGTGGTCAGAGGAATATAAACGGACTTAGGTATATAAGGAAATTAGTGTCATAAAAAATATAACAGAGTAGCCATGGCTGCTACTGTCACTGCCACTTTTGCTGTGGAACCCCTGTCCCCAAACTAATTGCTCCTGAAAAGCAACATGTAGAAGACTAAGTAGGAGCTGGAAGAGAATGATGAAGAGAAGCTAGATGAAAGCATGCAGAAGAGACCATGGGGCCTAACCAAGATAATTGCATAGAGGGCCCAGTCTGCAGTCAGAGCCACTTTTGATATCTCCCTCCTTATGGCTCAAAAAATGCACAGGTTTTCTGGGGCAGCCTTGTGGACTGGGGTTACTTCCATTATATTCCTGGTTTTTCATGTTGTCTTTGAGGCTGAGAAGTTACAAATGGAGCAAGAGCAGCAATGCCAACAAAGGCAGATACTTCTAAGGGCTGCCACAGGCTGCCAGGAGGCATGCCAGGGTCTCTAGCTCCACTTCCTGGAAAGATTTCAATTATTACTGCCGTATTTGAGCTGTCTTGGTAGCAGAAGTTTGAAATTAAGTTGTTTGAACTGCTGATTTTTTTGAATTTTTTTTTTTTTTCACTTTTGCACGTTAGTCTACCTAAACCTGGGGAGAATTCTCCCTAGATTGTCTTATGGAGAAACTTAACTTGCAAATGTGCCCTCCACACTATACCGACTTACTTCCCCTATCTTCACTCTTGTAACAGAATGAAGCCTTGCAGATGGTTATTCCACCTCTGGCCACCCACTCCTTTCACCAAATAGCTCCTAGGTGGAAGATCTCACTTTTCCATCGTGGGGAAGGAACTTATGACAGTGGGAGGGATGTGCCGCTGGCCACTAATGACTGTTTTATTTATTTTTATTTGTTTAGAATAGAGCTATAGGGAAGGGCTATGCACACAATATGGAATAGACAAAATTCATTACAACTGTAATGTAAAGCAGCAACCATGAATCCCCATGTACATTGGAGAGGAGAGAGCTTGACAAGAGCTTCAGCCACAGGATGGGACTGTGGAGGACAGGACAGGAGCTCCTTTCCTGTGCACATTTTGTCTATTAGAATTGTGTGTGTGTGTGTAAAGAAAACCAGAAGCCAGTGTTCACTTTTTGTATTTAAATATTAAAAATAATTCCAACTGAAACAATATAGAATAATTACTTAAACTAGATTTTACTTGAGCAGATGGCAACTAAAAATGAGAAAAATTTGCTCACTGATAGGGAATGGCACTGTGTTCTCATCTATAATTAATTCTCTATCTGTGTAAAATAAACACTCTTACTTGATTTTTTTTTTCCTATTGTGTCTGTCAGCCAAATTATTGTCATATTTTGGGTATTAAAAACAACCTGAAAACTTTACATGAATTAATATAAAAATAAGAGAAATACTAAATCCATCATCTTCTGTTTCTCTAAACAGCTTCATAAATTAGTGATGATACATAACACTTGCACAAACACACTGAAAAATTTAGGGACATGGATGCAGCTGGAAACCATCATTCTTAGCAAACTATCGCAAGAACAGAAAACCAAACACCGCATGTTCTCACTCATAGGTGGGAACTGAACAATGAGATCACTTGGACTTGGGAAGGGGAACATCACACACCGGGGCCTATCATGGGGAGGGGGGAGGGGAGAGGGATTGCATTGGGAGTTATACCTGATGTAAATGACGAGTTGATGGGTGCTGACAAGTTGATGGGTGCAGCACAGCAACATGGCACAAGTATACATATGTAACAAACCTGCACGTTATGCACATGTACCCTAGAACTTAAAGTATAATAATAAAAAATAAAAAATAAAAAAAAATTCAACAACTATATCCATGACATTTTTCTAAGCATTTGCTTCAGAAAACTGAGCACAAACAAAGGCAAATGTATCATACAGTGGAATAAAACTTGAATGGGAACTTTAGTCTCTTGTTCTGAGATTCCAATAAATCCTAACTTGTGACCTAACATAGAGTACAATCAGCCATGATAGAAATTAATGTTGTCTTTATCTATCTGAAATTATTCCTTGACAGATGTTATATTCAAAGATTGTGCTACAAATTTTATATTTTATGTTGTAGATTTATAATATTTCTGATCCTCCATTATACTTACCATATTTCAAGTGTTCTATGCACACCTCTGGGGATGGTCAACATCAATTCACCGCATACCCACATACTCAGTTACACACACAAACTCATTTAACTGATGAGAAAGGAGACTTCCATCATGGAGTTTGACGAAAGACATTAACGTAGTTATTTGAAAAATATAATGAGCATTATTACCTGCTGGAAATTACACACACACACACAGACACACACACACGCGCACACACACACACACACACGAAATATAAGATAGAGCATTATTTTGATAGTTACAAACATAAACTACAAGTTTTTTTAAACTGAATCCAAAGAAAGAAAATACATCAAAGCCTTTAATAGTGTAAAAGCAATATTAATTTTCTACAAACAATATAATGACAACATCTTATATCCCACAAATATATCTTTATATATTTAATTTATTTTCACACTTTTATTTGGAAATATTTTAGACCTAAAAATAGAAAATGTATAGGGATAATTGAAAGAAAATGTATGGGGATAATTGAATGCAACATACAAAGCATATGGGACGCAGCAAAAGTTAACTAAGAGACAAATTTGTAGTGGTAAATGCCTCGGTTAACAAAGAAGAAAAGTCTCAAATCAAATATCTAACTTTACCCTCAAGAAACTAGGAAAAGAAGGACAATGAAAACCAAAATTCAATCAAAGGAAGAAAATAATAAATATCAGCACAGAAGTAAACAAAATAGAGACTAGAATTAAATATTTTTTTAATTAATCATATTGGGTTATTTTTTAAATATTAACAAAAATGGCAAAGTCTTAGACTACACAAAACAAGGAAAGCCTTAAATAAATCATAAATGAAGAATAAAATATTACAACTGATTACACAGAAATAAAATGGAACATAAGAGACTACAATGAACAATTGTACACCAACAAATTAAGTAGCCTAGGCAAAATGAAGAAGTTCCAATTTTAAGAAGGATTCATGAGGCCAGGAGTGTTGGCTTATGCTTGTAATCCCAGCATTTTGGGAGGCTGAGGCAGTTGGATCATTTAAGGTCAGGAGTTTGAGACCAGTCTGACCAACATGGTGAAACCCTGTCTCTACTAAAATGCAAAAATTAGCTGGTCATGGTGGTGGGCACCTGTAATCTCAGCTACTCGGGAAGCTGAGGCAGGAGAATTGCTTGAACCCAGGATGTGGAGGTCGAGGTGAGTTAAAGTGATATGGGTGTCCTAAATAAACTTGAAAAGCAGTATATACCACAAGGACTGCAATTCCTTGGCAAATCCTAGTGCTATGCTGTGCTCAAAGCCTATGGACTTGGGGTGTCCTCCTACAACTCCAGCAGCACAGCTCCCAGCTCCAGGAGAGACTCCCTTCTACTCCTTGAGGAGAGGAGTGGGCTTTGTCATGCAATTTGGATACAAGTGCAGCCACAGTAGTGTAGGGCAAAAAGTAGAGTCCTGAGACCCCACTCTAGGTCCTAGCGCTCAGATCACATTTCTAGACACAGCCTGGATCAGAAGGAAACCTGCTGACTTGAAGTAAAAGAGTCAGTTCTGGAAGAATCCATCACCTGCTGAATAAAAAGCCCTCAAGTCTTGAGTAATAAACAACAGTAGCTAGGCAGTACTTGCTATGGGCTGGGGTAACATCCAGTTGTGAGCTGGCTTCAGGTGTGGGCTATTACATTCCCAGCTGTGGTGGCCACAGGGAGAGACTCTTTCTGCTTGAGAAAATAAAACAGAATAGTAAAGAGGACTGTGTCATGCAACATGGGAAACTGAATGGCCACAGTGGGGTAGAGCACCAAATGGGCTTCTGGTGTCTCAATTCCAAGCATCAGCTCCTGAATGCATTTATGGACATGCCATGGGCAAGAAGGGATCCCATTAACCTGAAGGGAAAGGCACAGGGCTGGCAGCATTCACCACAGCTGACTGAAGCGCCTTTGGTCCTTGAATGAACATTGGCAGTAACCAGACACTATTTGCTCATGGGCCTGGTGCCATTAAGTGGCCATTAGGGAGATCTCCTCAGCTTTTAGAAACAGGAGGGAAGAGTGGGAATGACTTTGTCTTGCAGCTTGGGTGCCAGCTAAGCCACAGTAGAAAAGAGCGCCAAGTAGATTGCCAAGGTTCCTGACACCAGCCCCTGGCTCCTGAACATTTCTGGATAGGATCTGGGCCAGTTGGGAGCTTTCCACCTTTAAAGGAAAGAAACAAGCCTGATTGGATTTACACTTGCTAACTGAAGAGCCCTTGGCTCTTGAGTGAACATTGGCCGTAGGCAGGCAGTGGTCATGCTGGCCTCAGATGAGACACAGTTCTATACTGCTTTTAGATTTGACTGAGTGCAGTCCCATTGGTGGTGGGCACAGGGCAGATTATGGTAACCCTCTCTCAACTCCAGACAGCTCAGCATAGAAAAAGGGGCTTCATTTGTTTGGGGGTGTGGTAAGGGACAAGGATGAGAGCCTCTGCCTAGTGATCCAGGAAATTCTCTCAGATCTCACTCAAGGTAAGCGTAGCATTGTCTTTACAAGTCTCCAAATATTACACTATACTGGGTTTGGGTGCCCACAAATGCAGAAATTATAGCAGTGACTTAAGACTCAAATCACAACACCCAATTAATTTTGAATGCTTGGAAAGCCTTCCCAAGAAAGACAGATACAAACAAGCCCAGACTGCAAAGACTACAATAAATACCTATCTCTTTAATGCACAGATACCAATGGGCATCCACAAGCATTAAGACCATGCCGGAAAACATAACCTCACCAAACTAACTAATTGAGGCACTAGTGACCAATCCTGGAGAGCCAGAGATATGTGACTTTTTAGATGGAGAATTCTAAACAGCTCTTTCAAGGAAGTTCAATGAAATTCAAGATGTCATAGATAAGGCATTCACAATCCTATCAGATAAATTTGACAAACAGTTTGAAATAATTAAAACAAATTGAACAGAAATTCAGGAGTTGAAAAATGCAATGGACATACTGAAAACTATATAATGTCTTACTGTAAGAATTGATCAGGCAAAAGAAAGAATGAGTGAACTTGAAGAAAAGCTATTTGAAAATACAGGTAAGATGAATGAAAAAATATATAAATAAACAAAGCAGGTTTATGAAAACTAGAAAATAGCCTCAAAGAATGAGAACTTTGTAAATCTAGAGAAAGCTATCCATATTTAAGTACAAGACTACAGAACACCAAGCAAATGTAACCAAAATTAGACAACCTCAAGATATTTGATAATAAAACTCCCAAAGATCAAGGATAAGGAAATAATCCTAAAAGCAGCAAGAGAAAAGAAACAAATAATATACAATGGAACTCCAATTGGTCTGGCAGCAGAGTTTTCAGTGGAAACTTTTCAGGTCAAGAGAGAGTAGCATGACATACTTAAAAAGATAAAGAGAAAATAAAACTTCTTTTTCTAGGATAGTATATCTGACAAAAATATCCTTCAAATATGAAGGAGAAGTAAAGACTTTCCAAGACAAACAAAAGCTGAGAGATTTCATCAACACTGTACCTGTCGTACAAGAAAAACAAAAGGGAGGAAATTAGTCCTAAAGAAAAGGTTGTTAATGAGCAATAAAAATCATCTGAAGGTATAAAACTCATTGGTAATAGTAAGTACACAGAGAAACACAGCATATTATAATGGTATAACTGTTTTATGTAAACTACTCTTAAGTTATGTAGAAAGACTAAAAGATGAATCAACAAAAAATAATTAGAACAACTTTTCAAGGCATAGACAGTACAATAACATATAAATAGGAACAACAAAAAGTTAAAAAGTGGGAAGATGAAGTTGAAGCATAGACATTTTATTAATTTTCACTTTTCTTGTATATTTGTTTTTTTATGCAAATTTTAAGTTACTATCACCTTGAAATAATGGATTATAAGATAGTATTTTCAAGCCTCATGGAAACTTAAAACCAAGAAACATACCATAGATTCACAAAAAATAAAAAGTAAGAAAGCAAATTATATTACCAGAGAAAATCATGTTCACTAAAGGGAGACAAGAAGGAAAGAAAAAAGTAAGAGAAAAACACAAAACAACCAGAAAACAAATAACAAAATGGCAGGACTAAGTCCTTACTTATCAATAATGACATTGAATATAAATAGACTAAACTCTCCAGTCAAAAGACATAGAGTGGCTGAAAGAATTAAAACAAAACAAAACAAACAAAAAAAAACAAGACCCAATAATCTGTCGCCTACATGAAACACACTTCACCTATAAAGATACACATAGACTCAAAATAAAGGGATGGAAAAAGATATTCCATGCCAATGGAAACCATAAAATACCAAGAGCAGCTGTATTTACATCAGACAAAATAGATTTCAAGGCAAAATTACAAAAAGAAATAAAGTCATTATATAATGACAAATGGGTTAATTCAACATGGTGACATAACAATTATAAATATATATGCACATAACATTGAAGCAACTAGATAGGTTTAAAGATATTATTAAAGCTCAAGAGAGAAAAATATGCCAATACTATAATAGCTAGAGACTTTCTTTCTTTTTTTAAATTTTACTTTAAGTTCTGGGATACATGTGCAGAACATGCAGGTTACATAAGTATACATGTGCCATGGTGGTTTGCGGCACCTATTGGCCTATCCTCTAAGTTCCCTTCCCTCAACCACCACACCCCAACAGGCCTTGGTGTGTGCTATTCCCCTCCGTGTGTCCACGTGTTCTCATCATTCAACTCCCATTTATGAGTGAGAACATGGGGTGTTCGGTTCTCTCTTCCTATGTTAGTTTGCTGAGAATGATGGCTTTCAATTTCATCCATGTCCCTGCAAAGGACATGATTCCATTTCTTTTTATGGCTGCATAGTATTCCATGGTGTATATGTGGCACATTTTCTTCTATCCAGTCTATCATTGATAGACATTTTGGTTGGTTCTGTGATTTGCTATTGTAAATAGTACTTCAATAAACATACATGTGCATGTGTCTTTATAGCACAATGATTTATATTCTTTTGAGTATGTATCCAGTAATGGGATTGCTGGGTCAAACGGCATTTCTGGTTCTAGATCCTTGAGGAATTGCCATACTGTCTTCCACAATAGTTGAACTAATTTACATTCCCACCAACAGTGTAAATGTATTTCTATTTCTCCACAGCCTTGCCAACATCTATTGTTTCTTGACTTTTTAATAATTGCCATTCTGACTGGCATGAGATTGTATCTCTTTGTGGTTTGATTTGCCTTTCTCTAATGATCAGTGATGTTGAGGTTTTTTTCACATGTTTGTTGGTCATGTAAATGTCTTCTTTTGAGAAGTGTCTCTTCATATCCTTTGCTCACTTTTTGATTTTTTTTTCTTTTTCTTGTAAATTTGTTTAAGTTTCTCATAAATTCTGGGTATTAGACCTTTGTCAGATGGGTATATTGCAAAAATTTCTCCTATTCTATAGGTTGCCTGTTTGCTCTGATTATAGTTTATTTTGCTGTGCAGAAGCTCTTTAGTTAGGTCCTGTTAGTCCATTTTGGCTTTTGTGTCAATTGCTTTTGTCATAAAATCTTTGCCCATGGTTATGTCTTAAATGGTATTGCCTAGGTTTTCTTCTAGGGTTTTTATGGTTTGGAGTCTTATGGTTCTTATGGTTTTAAGTCTTTAATCCATCTTGAGCTTACTTTTGTATAAGGTGTAACAAAGGGTCCAGTTTAAGTTCTGCATATGCCTAGCCAGTTTTCCCAGCACCATTTATTGAATAGGAGATTATTTCCCCATTGCTTGTTTTTGTCAAGTTCATTGAAGATCAGATGGTTGTAGATGTATAGTGTTATTTCTGAGGTCTCTGTTGTGTTCCATTGGCCTATATGTCTGTTTGGGTACCAATATCATGCTACTTTGGCTACTGTAGCCTTGTATTATAGTTAGAAGTTGGGTAGTGTGATGCCTCCTGCTTTGTTCTTTCTTCTTGGAATTGTCTTAGATATATGGTGTCTTCTTTCATTCCATATGAAATTCAATGTAGTTCCTTCCAATTTTGTGAAAAATGTCAATGGTAGTTTTATGGAAATAGCATTGAATCTATTAATTACTTTGGGCAGTATGGCCAATTTCACAATATTGATTCTTCTTGTCCATGAGGATGTAATGTTCTTCCATTCATTTGTGTCCTCTCTTATTTCCTTTAGCAGTGGTTTGTAGTACTCCTTGAAGAGGTCCTTCACATCTCTTATAAGCCATATTCCTATGTATTTCATTATCTTTGTGGCAGTTTTGACTAAGAGTTCATTAATGATTTGGCTCTCAGCTTATCTACTGTTGGTGTAAAGGAATGCTTGTGATTTTTGCACATGAATTTTGTATCCTGAGACTTTGCTGAAGTTGCTTATCAGCTTAAGAAGTTTTTGGCTGAGATGATGGGGATTTCTAAATATAGAATCATGTTGTCTGCAAACAGAGACAATTTGACTCCCTCTCTTCCTGTATGAATACGTTTTATTTCTTTCTCTTGCCTGATTGCCCTGGCCAGAACTTCAAAAACTGTGTTGAATAGAAGTGGTGAAAGAGGGCATCCTGGTTTTCAAAAGGAATGCTTTTGCCCATTCAGTATGATATTGGCTGCAGGTTTGTCATAAATAGCTCTTCTTATTTTGAGATATGTTCCATCAATATTTAGTTCATTGAGAGTTTTTAACATGAAAGAATGTTGAATTTTGTCAAATCCCTTTTCTGCATTTATTGAGATATACATGTGATTTTTGTCATTTATTCTTTTTATGTGATGAATTATGTTTACTGATTTGTCTATGTTGAACCAGTCCTTTATCCCATGGATGAAGCCAACTTGATCATGGGGGATAAGTTTTTTGATGTGCTGCTGGATTCAGTTTACCAGTATTTTAGGATTTTTGCATTGAAGTTCATCAGGGATATTGGCCTGAAGTTTTCTATTTTGTTGTGTCTCTGCCAGGCTTTGGTATCAGGATGATGCTGACTTCATTACATAAGTTAGGGCGGACTCCCTGTTTTTTAAATGTTTGAAATAATTTCAGAAGAAATCATCCCAGCTCCTCTTTCTACCTCTGGTAGAATTCGGTTGTGAGTATGTCTGATCCTGGGCTTTTTTCAATGGTAGGCTACTTTTGAAATACTTTTAATGACTGCTTTGATTTCAGAACTTGTTATTGGTTTTTCAAGGATTTGACTTCTTCCTGCTATAGTCTTGGAAGTGTGCATGTGTCCAGGAATTTATTCATTTATTCTAGATTTTCTAGTTTATTTTCATAGAGGTGTTAAATAAAGAGTCAAGAATCATCAGTGTGCTGTGTTCAGGAGACCCATGTCATGTGCAAAAACACACATAGGCTCAAAACAAAAAGATGAAGAAAATTTACCAAGTAAACAGAAAGCAAAAGAAAGCAGGGTTTTCAATCCTAGTATCTGATAAAACAGACTTTAAACCAACAAAGATCAAAAAAATACAAAGAAGAGTCTTACATAATGGTAAAGAGATCAATTCAACAAGAAGAGCTAACTCTCTTAAATATACATGCACCCAATACAGGAGCAATCAGATTCATAAAACAAGTTAATAGAGACTTACAAAGAGACTTAGACTCCCACACAATAATAATGAGAGAATTTAATGCCCCACTGTCAATATTAGACGAGTCAATGAGACTGAAAATGAACAAGGTTATTCAGCACTTGAACTCAGCTCTGGATCAAGTGAACCTAAAACACATCTACAGAACGCTCCACTCCAAATCAACAGAATATACATTCTTCTGGATATCCATATATAGAAGAATGAAACCAGAGCCTTATCTCTTGCCATAAACAGAAATCAAATAAAAATGAATTAAAGATTTAAATGATATAATTGTATATTTTTAAATAGCTAAGAGTATAATTGGAATGTTTATAACTCAAAGCAATATAAATGCTTGAGGAGATGTTACTCCACTTACCCTAATGTTATTATTATGCATTGTATGTTTGTATCAAAATATCTCATGTACCCCATGTACATACACACACAGACACACACACACACACACCCCTAACATGTATGCATAGAAACTTTCAAAAATTAAAAAAATTGGCCGGGCGCGGTGGCTCAAGCCTGTAATCCCAGCACTTTGGGAGGCCGAGACGGGCAGATCACGAGGTCACAAGATCAAGACCATCCTGGCTAACATGGTGAAACCCCGCCTCTACTAAAAAATACAAAAAACTAGCCGGGTGAGGTGGCAGGCGCCTGTAGTCCCAGCTACTCGGGAGGCTGAGGCAGGAGAATGGCGTGAACCCAGGAGGCGCAGCTTGCAGTGAGCTGAGGTTCGGTCACTGCACTCCAGCCTGGGTGACAGAGCGAGACTCCGTCTCAAAAAAAAAAAAAAAAAAATTAAGTTTGAAAGAAGAAATGACAATATATTATTGAATAAAATTATAGAAGACACAAATTAATGGAAAGACATTCCATGTTTATGGATTTGAACTTCAATATTACTATAATGCTCATACTATTCAGAGGACTACTGCTTCAATACAATTTTCTTTCAAAATCCAATAGCATTTTTTGAAGAAACTGAAAAGCAATCGTAAAATGTATATGACCTATAAAGGACTTTGAATTGCCAAACAATCTTGAGAAAGAACAACAAAGCGGAGACCTCAGATTTCCTGACATCAAAAACTGGTACATACAGCTACAGTAAACAAAACAGTATAATATTGGCACAAACACAGACACAAACAAATGAAACATAATAGAGAGCCCGGAAATAAATTAATGGTTATAAAATCAAATGATATTTGACAAGAGTGATAAGACTACATGCACAGGAAAGGACTATCTCTTTAATAAATCATTAGAATATTGGTTTCCATATGCAAAACTAATGAATTTGAATCCTTACCTTATACCATACACAAAAATTAATTCAAAATGGATTACCGACTTCAATGTAAGACCTTAAACTGTAAAAATATTAGTAAAAATACAGAGGAAAATCATAATATTGGTAATGGCAATGATTACTGTGTATGACGTCAAATGCACAGGAAAAAAAGCAAAAATATATTCAGACTACATTCAACTAAAAAGCTACAGGTAAGGAAAGGAGAAAAGAAAAGAAAAAAAATGATAAGGCAGTCTATGAAATCCGGGAAAAAAACCATGTAAATCATATATCTGAGAGGGGTAAATATGCAAATATATAAGGTACTCCTGTAACTTAGTAACAAAAAAAAGCAGAAAACATATAATCCAGTTACAATGGACAAGGGTTTTAAATAGATATTTCCTGAAGAACACATACAAATGACCAATAGTCATATGAAAAGATGACTGACATCACTAATTATCAGAGAAATGCAAATCAAACCATAATTCAATATAACCTCACACATGTTAGCATAACCATTATAAAACAAAACAAACAGAAAACAAGTGTTAGAGAGGAGATGGAAAAATTAGGGCCCTTGTCTACTGTTTGTGAGAATGTAAAAAAGTGCTACTGCTTTAGAAAATAGTATGCAAATTCCTCAAAAAATTAAAAATAGATTTACCATATCATTCAG
Organism: Macaca mulatta; assembly: GCF_049350105.2. NCBI lineage: Eukaryota > Metazoa > Chordata > Mammalia > Primates > Cercopithecidae > Macaca > Macaca mulatta. Next base: position 65,705,206 of record NC_133407.1, on the reverse strand, counting down.
CAATTTCACTTCTTGGTATATTTCCAAAAGAATTAAAAACAGAATCTTGAAAAGACTATTGCAAACTAGTGTTCACTGAGGGATTATTAGCCAAGACATGATAGCAACCTAAATGCCCACCAGTAGAGGAATGAGTAAAGAAAATGTGAACTATGCAGTGGGCTATTATCAAACTTTGAATAAGAAGGAAATCATGTTACAAACTACAACATGGGTGAAAATTGAAAACATTATGTTAAGTGAAAAAAGAAAATCACAGAAAGACAAATACTGGATAACTCCATTTATATGAGGTATTTAAAGTAGTCAAACTAATAGAAGCAAAAAACAAAATGGTGGTTTCCATGGGCTGAGAAGAGGGATAAATGGAGCGCTGTTGTTTAACCAATATTAAGTTTAGTTAGGCAATCTGAAAAAGTTCTAGAGATCTTACTGACTACAATGTACATATAGTTACAATGTACATATAGTTACCAATACTGAAGTGTGAATAAACTTTGTGAAACTTTGTGAATAAAACTTTGTGAAAAGGGTAGATTTTATGAGTTTTTTTAACCACACAAAAATGTAAATATCACTAATAATAGTCCTAACTCATTCTTTGAAACTTCTGCAGTACAGTTTGTGCTACAAAAATTCATAAGCACTGCTGTGGTTTGAATGCTTGTCCCCTCCAAAACTCATGTTGAAACTGAATGGTCGTTTCAACAATAGTAAGATGTGGGGCCCTTGAGAAGTAATTAGGTCAGGAGAGTTCTATCCTCCCACAATCATGGGTGGGGTTACTGCCTTAATAAAAGAGCTTTTTGCCCTTCCATCTTCCACCATGTGATGACACAGCAAGAAGGCCTTGACAGATATTGGTACCTTGATCTTGAACTTCCCAGCCTCCAGAACTGTAACAAAATAAATAAATAAGTATCTTTCCAGGCTTCAGAACTGTCAAAGAACAAATAATACTATAAATCACCTATATGTGGTATTAGTGATAGTAGCACAAAATGAATGAAGGCAAGTACCTACCATGAATTCCTTTCCCAGGTGATACAGCTGTGAGCCAAGTATACACAATTCCCTGTCTGCATGGAGCTTATATTCTACAGACAATATTTTAATAAACATCCCTAAGTATGCCTTCTTGGGTGTATGTGAGAGTGTTTCTCTAAGTAGAATATCAAGAAGATGAGTTGCTGGTTTTTATATACAGGAAGCAGGATGTGGAGGCTTCAGGATCAATGTATCTTCTCAAGCAGTGGTGGCTATTACATTTTTTAAAATATACAGTTTCTTTCTGTTGTGTACATACATTATTTTGCCATAAAAGTTATGGTGATATAATTATTTTAATAATACTTATATATAATAATTATTTTTAGATGACTTTACACTCCATCTTAGAGAGTGACTGATAAAGGGTATAATTTTACTAAGGTTTTCAGTATTTATTTCTAAACCACTTTTAAGAATGATAATCTGGGCCGGGCGCGGTGGCTCAAGCCTGTAATCCCAGCACTTTGGGAGGCCGAGACGGGCGGATCACGAGGTCAGGAGATCAAGACCATCCTGGCTAACACGGTGAAACCCCATCTCTACTAAAAAATACAAAAAACTAGCCGGGCGAGGTGGCGGGGGCCTGTAGTCCCAGCTACACAGGAGGCTGAGGCAGGAGAATGGAATAAACCTGGGAGGCAGAGCTTGCAGTGAGCTGAGATCCAGCCACTGCACTCCAGCCTGGGCAACAAAGCGAGACTCCGTCTCAAAAAAAAAAAAAAAAAAAAAAAAAGAATGATAATCTGGTACTATGGGAAGAAGCCTTCCTTTCTTCACCCTTCAGTAGTTTTCTTTTGTTTTCTCACAAAATATGAATGAGTAAAAACAAAATTCCAGAAGGTTTTATGTAACTGAGCTCTTTGAAGAAAAAATAAATATTGATTTGTATGTAATATAAAAGGAGATTTGTTTGAAAAATATTTATATAGAAATATAATTGTACATGATTCTAATTATTGTAGTACTATATTGGTCTTTGCTTACATAAACGACACATAGCAGGTGTTTTAAAAGACAAATGGGAAAATTGACAGTGATAACATTTTAGTTTGGTGAAGAGTTTTAGATATAAATTGCTCTTCTACATGGTTTTATGAATCTTAATTATTTGTTGGGGTTCTTGCAAGGATCCCCTGACATATTGGTATATATTTCAATAAATAAAACAAGCAGCAATGTACAGTAGTGCAAACCAACTCAAAGCATTATCGAGAATCGCCATTCATCTTTAGAAACGAATGTCACCTGTTTCAGTGTGTAACTTTCCTCTAAGTTCGTTGAGGAAACAACAACAACAACAACAACTGATATTAGCAATTAAATTTTGTTTTAAATATACATCCAAAAGTGGATACAATTTTTTTTCTAACATAGAGGAAATGGATAAGTTGCTACGTTTCAGAGGCCAATCTCAATGTTAAAGGTAATTAGAAAAATAACCCAACCCACGGATCATTTGAGGTGAGGAGTTTGAGACCAGCCTGGCCAACATGGTGAAACCATGTCTCTACTAAAAACACCAAAATTAGCCAGGCATGGTAGCACATGCCTGTAATCCCAGGTACTGGGGAGGCTGAGGCAGGACAATTGCTTGAACCTGGGAGCTGGAGGTTGCAGTGAGATGAGACTGTGCCATTGCACTCCAGCCTGGGTGAAGAAGCGAGACTGTCTCAAAAAAAAAAAAAAAAAAAAAAAAAAGGAAGAAAGAAAAATTACCCAACCCGCCAAAATAAGCATACCATTTATCCCAAAGAGAATATTAGCAATGAATTCTAAATACTTAATATTTTACCTTAGTATTGTTGACTAAAATCTATAAAACTTTTCATTATTAGAAAATTATGAATGTCTTGAATAAAAGGTTATGGTAGTATAAAATTTCACAATTATACTTATTGCTTTACATTGCTTTTGTCAGTGTTTAATTTTGAAAACTATGCACTGTGCTATTTACTCCATGTATAATAAAGTTACATATGATATTCCATTGAAATTAACTGAACATAGGCAATTCCTATATAATCATTAAAGTGCCTTTTACTTTTATTAGTACTTTAATAAGCTGCTATACCCATTTTTGAATTTAAATGGAAATAGAGCCATATAAAATGATGTGTTAGATATCTTTAAATAGATGAAAATGATCTTGAAACATGAACACCATAAGTGATAAAGATTTAACATAAAACATCAAAAATACGATTTGAAAATCAAATATAAATAAATCTGATACAACTATTAACTGTCAAATATAAATGTTACTGTTGTGAGACTTTTTTATATTTAAGTAATACTACTTCATGAATTTTGCAAATATGCTTTTTAAGTTTTTAAGACTTTCCTATACTCTTGGTGTTATAAAATAATTTCAAGACTACCATAAAACTAAAAAATGAGAAATAAATAAACATATGGTTAGAATTTAAATACAACCAATCTTAATGAATACTTAAGATTGAGAGCAGGCCGGGCGCGGTGGCTCAAGCCTGTAATCCCAGAACTTTGGAGGCCGAGACGGGCGGATCACGAGGTCAGGAGATCCAGACCATCCTGGCTAACAGGATGAAACTCTGTCTCTACCAAAAATACAAAAAACTAGGGGCGAGGTGGCGGGCGCCTGTAGTCTCAGCTACTGCGGAGGCTGAGGCAGGAGAATGGCATGAACCCGGGAGGCAGAGCTTGCAGTGAGCTGAGATCCGGCCACTGCACTCCAGCCTGGGGGACACAGCGAGACTCTGTCTCAAAAAAAACCAAAAACAAAAAACAAAAACAAAAACAAACAAAAAAAAAGATCGAGAGCAAAAAATATGGCTGAAAAGACTCTCACCTTGCTCTTTTACATTGCACATTTTCCTTAGGCCTTGTCTACTTCGTTTCATGTTTGCCACTGGCATGCTCATGCTCAGATATCAGCTACACCTCTTAAAATTTGCAACTTTTAACTGGACATGAGTTCTTTGTTACCTGTGAGAGACTATGCAATTCATTCAAAAGGCCATTTCATTTTTCTTCTGTACATAGTAGGCAACATCACCCTGTAACCTTGCATCTACGTAGAAGAGGAGGAATAAAAAATAGGAGGAATACAGTAAACAATGATGCATGTATTTTCTACATCTGACACATTAAGGGGGGAAAAAAGGTCTCCTAAGCATAATCTTCTTTACTTTTTCCCTTCCTCAGTGACTCTGAAAGTCACATATTTAGGGGCATTATCCTCAAATGGAAGGATTTTAGATTGATAGGTCAACCCAAGGACTCTCTTCAAAAAATATCTGCTTTGGAATTTGCATAAATGAGAAAAATATTTTTCTGTGTTAATTCACTGGATTTAGGAGTTGCTACAGCAGGTAGTAGTTTCAGTTACCCTAAGATATTTCACTTATGAAGCTAAACTGGCTTAAATATTAAAACAAACAAACAAACAAACAAACAAAAAACACAGAGGAAATACTAAATCCAAAGTATTGTTAACCAGTTAGGGTGAATATGAAGCATAATACGTGTCCTGTTTGAAACATTGTACTGTTCCTTGATCTTATACATCCTGTTCTATTCAGTGAGTACCCTGAGAATTCTTCATTATTGTCACAATAAAGCTGGAACATTTTCACATGCAAATACCTTAGTCCTTTGGTTCCTAATAAAAGGACTCTTTTCATAGCTATGTATCAACTTCTACCTTCTACCAGCTACCCAAAGCTTTTCTCTATATACACTGATTCTACCTAGACAGAGAAAAATCGTCTCATATTGCTCACCAGGGGGTTTCCACTTCTCCATTTCAGAAAACTCCCCAGACACACTAACTTCACCCTGTACATGGGGAACTGACTTTATTTTTATTCATGTTCAGTAGAATGATACTATATAGCTATTATTCTAAGGGTTGTAGATATGCTAAAATGAGTCATTTAATCACAGACTATCTTATAAAGCAACTCTAAATCTGATAAATAAACATATAGCAAATAACAATTATCTTATGAGTAGTAAACAAGAGTCAAGTAATTTGGTTGTTTGTGTGTACTAACAAATATGCCATTGTTTTGTGCAAATTATAAGACCATAAAATATAAAATCTCAAAAGGGAGAATTAAAAACAGTAAAATACGCTATTGAGTGTGTAAAATATTTACATACATACTGAGCTTATGTAGAACACAGCTTCAAAAACAAGAAAGACATTTTATTATGTTTCAATCACAATGTTGATCAAAAGTTAAATGGAATGTCATTAATGTTTACTTCTTTGAATTTGAAGTAACAAGAGCAATGTACAACTAATTTGTATATTTAAACTTCGAATATTAGAAAATATTAGTTTAGCTAAAATAATAGTTTAGATTCTTGTAATATTTTCATGTGCATATATGGTCTCAATAAAGTGAGTGTTTTTGCTGCCTGAGTATGCAAAGGAACTGGAAACTACTTAATAATAAAACATCAATGTAATTTACATAGAGATAGTTCAGACATCATTTCTGTGTAAGTACAGTGTAATTTACTTTTTATTACTTTGTTAAAAATAATCACCCTGACATCTTTTTACTTTCTACTTTTCCCAAGTTTTTCTTAGAACGTTATCTTACAAACGAGTTGTATTATTTTCCTCTTCTAAGGATTTCAATTTGGAGGGATATTGATTTTGAGGCTGATAAATATGAGAAAATTATTTCAAAAAAACTGTGCAAAGATATTTCTAATAATTTCTCTGTTTGCTGAATAACTGTATTATATAAAGTAGCATCCCTGGAGATGCTGGTGGATTTTTAATGGCTTTCCCAAACTAAGAAGGTTGAAAATGGCTTTTACTGACACAATAGAAATTTTGCTGATAACTAGGTATGAGACAGTGAATAAATAATTATATTTCTTTTTTTACACACTTATGACCCTTCTTAAAAGATATGCTGCTGAATATCCTCAGTAAATTTTGAAAAAAGATAAAACAGAAACCATGCCTCCGTGTTGGTTCAAAAATCTTAGCATTCAGAAAATCACCAGCTTAGCCCTCAGAAGTATTTCCAATAGTGACATTTTCCTTCCCATTCCATGTGTTACTTCTTTTGCCAAAGTTTCATTACCTTTCACTATCTTTAGAGCCTCAGTTCTCTGCAACTAATTTATCTATATTTAAGGCCATTGTCCATAATGATACTTCCTGCAAAAAGTGATATTTCTGCAAAATGATACTTTGCAGAAATGTATCATGTTATAGTTAATCTCACAGTATCTACTGACAAAAAAGGAGATATCTTTAGTTTTATAATTAAAAACATTCAGAATATGCTCACCTCTGTAACTTTACCTCTCACCATTCCTCCTGTAAATACCTGAAGTTTCAGCCTAACAACTTCAAGCACTGATCTGAATACTCCATACACTTTTGAAGCTTCATATTTATCTATACATGTTTTCCTTTCATCGTTTAAAAAACATCCCACTTTCTTGATGCCATGCTTCAATTCAACTCAGATTTCAAGGCCCCAAAGGAATACTATCTTCAATTTGAATTTTTCTCAAAGTTTCCTAAAATATTTGAATTTTTCTCAAAGTTTCCTAAAATATTGATGTGTTTCCTCTTCTGATTCTCATATGACTTTATTCATATTTTTATAATTCAATTATTTGCTTTGTTTATATTGAAGTTTTCTGAAATTCGTAAGTCAATGGATTGACTTATACCATTTACATACTATTGGATTTATATATAATTGGATTGGCCAATGTTAGGAGAGAAATCCAGTATCTACACCATGAGTTTTCAAATTCCCATAACAACAAGACTGTATAACTCCCTATGGCTAAGTGTATAATACCTGTTGAGCTTGTAAATGCACTGCTTTATTCCCCACAACAGCTTTGTTTTCTCTCCAATTTATAAGAAATTAAAGTTGGATTTTGCTGGAGGTTCACCTCAGAACCTGTTTGCCTGGGTATCAGCAGCAGAGCCTGCAGAACAGTGAATATTGCTGAACAGCAAATGTTGCTGCCTGATCATTCCTCTGGAAGCTTCATCTCAGAGGGATACCCAGCTGTGTGAGATGTCACTCTGCCCCTACTAGAGGGTGCCTCCCAGTTAGGCTACTTGGGGTTCAGGGACCCACTTAAGGAGGCAGTCTCTACATTCTCAGATCTCAAACTCTGTGCTGGGAAAACCACTACTCTCTTCAAAGCTGTCAGACAGGGACATTTAAGTCTGCAGAAGTTTCTGCAGCCTTTTGTTCAGCTATGCCTTGCCCCCAGAGGTGGAGCCTAGAGAGGCAGGCCAGGCTCCTTGAGCTGTTGTAGGTTCCACCCAGTTAGAGCCTCCCAGCAGCTTTGATTGACTACTCAAGCTTCAGCAAAGGCAGGCGCCCCTCCTCCAGCCTCACTGCCACCTTGCAGTTCCATCTCAGACTGCTGTGCTAGCAATGAGCAATGCTCCATGGGTGTGGGACCTTCCGAGCCAGGCATGAGATATAATCTCCTGGTGCGCTGTTTGCTAAGACTGTTGGAAAAGTTCAGTATTAGGTTGGGAGTGACCTGATTTTCCAGGTGCCATCTGTCACAGCTTCCCTTGGTTAGAAAAGGGAATTCCCTGGTCCCTTGTGCTTCCCAGGTGAGATGATGACTTGCTCTGCTTCTGCTCATGCTTGATGGGCTGCACCCACTGTTCTCCACCCACTGTCTGACAAACCCCTTACACACAAAGGGAAGACCATCAGACTAACAGCGGATCTCTCGGCAGAAACTCTACAAGCCTGAAGAGAGTGGGGGTTGAGAAAAAGAATTTTCAACACAGAATTTCATATCCAGCCAATTTGAGCTTCATAAGTGAAGGAGAAATAAAATCCTTTACAGACAAGCAAATACTGAGAGATTTTGTAACCACCAGGCCTGCCCTACAAGAGATCCTGAAGGAAGCACTGAACATGGAAAGGAACAACCAGTAACAGCCATTGCAAAAACATGCCACATTGTAAAGACCATCGATGCCTGGAAGAAACTGCAACAACTAAAGAGCAAAATAATCAGCTAACATCACAACGACAGGATCAAATTCACACATAACAATAATAACCTTAAATGTAAGTGGGCTAACTACACTCAATACAGAGCACCCAGATTCATAAAGCAAGTCCTTAGAGAACTACAAAGAGACTTAGACTCTCACACAATAATAATGGGAGACTTTAACACCCCAATGTCAACATTAGACAGATCAAAAAGACAGAAAGTTAAAAAGCATATCCAGGAATTGAACTCAGCTGTGCGCCAAGCAGACCTAAGACATCTACAGAACTCTCCCCACCAAATCAACAGAATATACATTCTTCTCAGCACCACATCACACTTATTCCAAAATTGACCACATAGTTGGAAATAAAGCGCTCCTCAGCAAATGTAAAAGAACAGAAATTATAATAAACTGTCTCTTAAATGACACTGCAATCAAACTAAAACTGAGGATTAAGAAACTCACTCAAAACCATTCAACTACATGGAAACTGAACAACCTGCTCCTGAATGACTACTGGGTACATAACGAAAGGAAGGCAGAAATAAAGATGCTCTTTGAAACCAATGAGAATAAAAACACAACATACCAGAATCTTTGGGACACATTTAAAGCAGTATGTAGAGGGAAATTTATAGCACTAAATGCCCACAAGAGAAAACAGGAAAGATCTAAAATTGATACTCTAATATCACAATTAAAAGAACTAGAGAAGCAAGAGCAAACACAGTCAAAAGCTAGCAGAAGGCAAGAAATAACTAAGATCAGAGCAGAACTGAAGGAGAGAGAGAGACAGAAAAAACCCTTCAAAAAATCAATGAATCCAGGGGCTGGTTTTTTTAAAAGATCAACAAAACTGATAGACCACTAGCAAGACTAATAAAGAAGAAAAGAGGGAAGAATCAAACAGATGCAATAAAGAATGGTAAAGGGGATATCATCACCAATCCCACAGAAGCACAAACTACCATCAGAGAAACTATAAATACCTCTAAACAAATAAACTAGAAAATCGAGAATAAATGGATAAATTTCTGGAAACATACACCCTCCCAAGACTAAACCAGGAAGAAGTTAAATCCCTGAATAGACCAATAATAGGCTCTGAAATTGAGGCAATAGCTAACAGCTTACCAACTAAAAAAAGCCTAGAACCAGACGAATTCATAGCCAAATTTTACCAGAGGAACAAGGAGGAGCTGGTACCATTCCCTCTGAAACTATTACAATCAATAGAAAAAGAGGGACTCCTCCCTAACTCACTTTATGAGGTCCGCATCATCCTGATACCAAAGCCTGGCAGAGACACAACGAAAAAAGAGAAGTTTAGACCAATATCCCTGATGAACATCAATGCAAAAATCCTCCATCAAATACTGGCTAACTGAATCCAGCAGCACATCAAAAAACTTATCCACTATAATCAAGTGAGCTTCACCCCTGGGATGGAAGGCTGGTTCAACATATGCAAACCAATAAACATAATCCAGCATATAAACAGAACCAAAGTAAAAAAAACACATGATTATCTCAGTAAATGCAGACAAGGCCTTTGACAAAATTCAACAACCCTTCATGCTAAAATCTCTTAATAAATTAGGTTTTGATGGGACATATCTCAAAATAATAAGAGATTTTTATGACAAACCCACAGCCAATATCATACTGAATGAGCAAAAACTGGAAGCATTCCCTTTGAAAACTGGCAAAAGACAGGGATGCCCTCTCTCATCACTCCCATTCAACATAGTGTTGGAAGTTCTGGCCAGGGCAATCGGGGAGGAGAAAGAAATAAAGGGTATTCAGTTAGGAAAAGAGGAAATAAAATAGTCCTTGTTTGTTGATGACATGAATGTATACTTAGAAAACCTCATCATCTCAGCCCAAAATCTCCTTAAGCTGATAAGCAACTTCAGCAAAGTCTCAGGATACAGAATCAATGTGCAAAAATCAAACACATTCTTATACACCAATAACAGACAAACAGAGAGCCAAATCATGAGTGAACTCCTATTCACAATTGCTTCAAAGAGAATAAAATACCTAGGAATCCAAATTACAAGGGATTTGAAGGACCTCTTCAAGGAGAAATACACACCACTGCTCAATGAAATAAAAGAGGACACAAACAAATGAAGAATGTTCCATATTGATGGATAGGAAGAATCAATATCATGAAAATGGCCATATTGCCCAAGGTAGTTTATAGATTCAATGCCATTCCCATTAAACTACCAATGACTTTCTTCACAGAATTGGAAAAAACAACTTTAAAGTTCATACAGAACCAAAATAAGCCCACATTGCCAAGACAATTCTAAGCCAAAGGAACAAAGGTGGAGGCGTCGTGCTACCTGATTTCAAACTATACTACAAGACTACAGTAATCAAAACAGCATGGTACTAGTACCAAAACAGAGATATAGACCAATGGAACAGAACAGATCCCTCAGAAATAATACCACACAACTGTAACCATCTGATCTTTGACAAACTTGACAAAAACAGGAAATGGGGAAATAATTCCGTATTTAACAAATGGTGCTGGGAAAACTGGCCAGACATATGTGGAAAGCTGAAACTGGATCCCTTCTTTACACCTTATACGAAAATTAATTCAAGATGGATTAGAGACTTAAATGTTAGACCTGAAACCATAAAAATCTTAGAAGAAAACTTAGGCAATGCCATTCAGGACATAGGCATGGGCAAGGACTTCATGTCTAAAACACCAAAAGCAATGGCAACGAAAGCCAAAATTGACAAATGGGATCTAATTAAACTAAAGAGCTTCTGTACAGCAAAAGAAACTACCATAAAAGTGAACAGATAACCTACAGAATGGGAGAAAATTTTTACAATCTACTCATCTGACAAAAGGCTAATATCCAGAATCTAGGAAGAACTCAAACAAATTTACAAGAAAAAAAAAAACAACCCCATCAAAAAGTTGGCAAATAATATGAACAGCCACTTCTCAAAAGAAGACATTTATGCAACCAGTAGACCCATGAAAATATGCTCATCATCACTGGCCATCAGAGAATTGCAAATCAAAACCACAATAAGATACCATCTCACACCAGTTAGAACCGTGATCATTAAAAGGTCAGGAAACAACAGGTGCTGGAGAGGATGTGGAGAAATAGGAACACTTTTACACTGTTGGTGGGACTGTAAACTAGTTCAACCATTGTGGAAGACAGTGTGGCCATTCCTCAAGGATCTAGAACTAGAAATACCATTTGACCCGGCCATCCCAATACTGGGTATGTACCCAAAGGATTATAAATCATGCTGCTATAAAGACACATGCATGTGTATGTTTATTGCAGCACTATTCACAACAGCAAAGACTTGGAACCAATCCATATATCCATCAGTGACAGACTGGATTAAGAAAATGTGGCACATACACACCATGGAATACTATGCAGTCATAAAAAAGGATGAGTTCATAAAAAAGGATGAGTTCATGTAGTACATGGATGAAGCTGGAAGCCATCATTCTCAGCAAACTATCGCAAGGACAAAAAAACGAACACGGCATGTTCTCACTCATAGGTGGGAATTGAACAATGAGAACGTTTGGACACAGGGTGGGGAACATCACACAACTTGGCCTGTCATGCGGTGGGGGGAGGTGGGAGGGATAGCATTAGGAGATATACCTAATTTAAATGAGGAGTTAGTGGGTGCAGCACACCAACATGCCACATGTATACATATGTAACAAACCTGCATATTGTGCACATGTACCCTAGAACTCAAAGTATAAAATAAATAAATAAATAAAAATAAAAAATGTTGGATTACAGTTATCTTTACCTCATTTAACCTAATACCACTAAAATCAGCTCTTTGAATTTATAATAATTGGGATCAAAATTATTCATTGTTCCAACTCTTCTGTGAGTTATTTTCTCCTTCTGTTCCTCAAAATCATACAGAAGGAGAAAGTAAGTCATAGAGGAACTAAAACAACAAAGAGTTTTGATCACCATCTTTTTATAAAATATGTAATATATTTTATACAATATATAATATATTTATATATAAATATATAAGTATAAAATTTTATATGTGCATTTTATATATGTATGTATAAAATGTATATATGTATTTATATGCATATGTATAAAATATATATCTATATTATACACATATTTTATATGTATAAAATATATACATATATAAATTATAATGCATCAGGTAGCTGTATAAATTATATATAATATATTTTTTTATATTATATTTTAAATTATATAAATTATAATACATATACATAATTTTATACATATATGTATACACATGTACATATATAAAATTGTATACATATAATTATATATAATAATATAATTATATATTTTTTAATATATTTTACACAATATTTTATAGAAATGTGAAGATCAAAACATATATATATATATATTTTAAACAGAGAAGTTTGGCAGTCTCATCACTAATTTTTTATAATGAAGAGTTATATTTATCTTATGCTCCGAAGTTTCAAAGCAACTTATTTGTTTATATAGTTAAATGTAAAACATATATAGCAGAGAAAGATTATGATACTTTAGTAGGAGTAAAGTTTTTAGATGTCAATTGTGGTTTTAAATCGTGCATTATTTTCCTACAGATAAGGTTCTATGGGACACTTTTATTTGTGGTCATGCAATCGATTAACACTGAATTTGAAAACCCACTGGTCAATTTTTGCTTTTGTTGTGATTACTTTTGGTGTCTTTACCACAAAATCTTTGCCCACGTCTATGTCCTAAATGGTGTTGCCTAGGTTGTCTTTCAGGTTTTTTATAGTTTTGGATTTTATATTTAAGTCTTTAAACTATATTGAGTTAATTTTTGTATACGGTGTAAGAAAAGGGTCCAGTTTCAATATACTGCATATGGCTAGCCTGTTATTGCAGCAATATTTATTGAATAGGAAATCCTTTCCCCATTGCTTGTTTTTGTCAGGTTTGTTGAAGATCAGATAGCTGTGGGTGATCAGTCTTATTTCTGGGTCCTCTATTCTTTTCTATTGTTCTATGCATGTGTTTTTGTACCACTATCATGATGTTTTGGTTACTGTAGCTCTGTATACTCTGTAGCATAGGTTGAAGTTGGGTAGTGTTACGCCTCTAGTTTTTTGTTTTTTGTTTGTTTGTTTGTTTGTTTGTTTGTTTTGCTTAGGATTGCCATGACTCCTCGGGTTCTTTTTAAGTTCCATATAAATTTTAAGGCAGTTTTCCCTAATTCTGTTAAGAATGTCAGTTGTAAATTTTTTTTTAACTTTTTTTTTCTTTTTTTTTAATTATTATTATACTTTAAGTTCTAGGGTACATGTGCATAATGTGCAGGTTTCTTACATATGTATACTTGTGCCATGTTGCTGTGCTGCACCCATCAACTCGTCAGCACCCATCAACTTATCATTTACATCAGGTATAACTCCCAATGCAATCCCTCTCCCCTCCCCCCTCCCCATGATAGGCCCCGGTGTGTGATGTTCCCCTTCCCAAGTCCAAGTGATCTCATTGTTCAGTTCCCACCTATGAGTGAGAACATGCGGTGTTTGGTTTTCTGTTCTTGCGATAGTTTGCTAAGAATGATGGTTTCCAACTGCATCCATGTCCCTACAAAGGACACAAACTCATCCTTTTCTATGGCTGCATAGTATTCCATGGTGTATATGTGCTACATTTTCTTAATCCAGTCTGTCACTGATGGACATTTGGGTTGATTCCAAGTCTTTGCTATTGTGAATAGTGCCGCAATAAACATACGTGTGCATGTGTCTTTATGGCAGCATGATTTAGAATCCTTTGGGTATATACCCAGTAATGGGATGGCTGGGTCATATGGTACATCTAGTTCTAGATCCTTGAGGAATCGCCATACTGTTTTCCATAATGGTTGAACTAGTTTACAATCCCACCAACAGTGTAAAAGTGTTCCTATTTCTCCACATCCTCTCCAGCACCTGTTGTTTCCTGACTTTTTAATGATGGCCATTCTAACTGGTGTGAGATGATATCTCATTGTGGTTTTGATTTGCATTTCTCTGATGGCCAGTGATGATGAGCATTTTTTCATGTGTCTGTTGGCTGTATGAATGTCTTCTTTTGAGAAATGTCTGTTCATATCCTTTGCCCACTTTTTGATGGGGTTGTTTGTTTTTTTCTTGTAAATTTGTTTGAGTTCTTTGTAGGTTCTGGATATTAGCCCTTTGTCAGATGAGTAGATTGCAAAAATTTTCTCCCATTCTAGAGTTGTAAATTAATAGAAGTAACATTGACTCTATAAATTGTTTTGGGCAGTATGGCCATTTTAACAATATTGTTTCTTCCTAACCATGAATATGGAATGTTTTCCATTTGTTCATGTCCTCTCTGATTTCTTTGAGCAGTGGTTTGTAGTTCTCCTTATCGAGACCATTTACCTCCTTATTATTTACATTCCTAGGCAACTTATTCTTTTTGTGGCAATTGTGAATGGAAGTTCCTCCTAATTTTGCTCTCAGTTTGAATGTTGTTGGTGTAGAGAAATGCTAGTGAGTTTTGCATATTGATTTTGTATCCTGAGAATTTGCTGGATTTGTTTATCAGCTTAAGATACTTTTGGGCAGAGAATATGGGGTTTTCTAAATATAGGATCACGTCATCTGAAAACAGAGATAGTTTGACTTCCTCTTCTGTCATTTGGATGCCCTTTATTTCCTTCTCTTGCCTGATTGCCCTGGCCAGAACATCCAATACTATGTTAAATAGGAGTTGTGAGAGAGGTCATCCTTGTGTTGTGCCAGTTTTTAAGGAGAATACTTACATCTTTTTTCATTCCCTCCAGTATGATGTTGGCTGTGGGTTTATCATACATGGCTCTTATTATTTTTAGGTGTGTTCCTTCAGTGTCTAGTTTATTGAGAGTTTTTAACATGAATGGATGTTGAATTTTATAGAAAACCTTTCCTGCATCTATTGAGATAATAATGTCTTTTTTTATATTTAGTTCTGTTTATGTAATGAATCACATTTATTAATTTGCACTTGTTGAGCAAACCTTGTATAGTGGTGATAGTGGTGGATAAGCTTCTGAACAACAAAATAAGCTATGATCAGAGTGAACAGACAACCTACAGAATGAGAGGAAGCTTTTTCAAATCATGCATCCAACAAAGGTCTAATATCAAGCATCCATAAGAAACAAATTTAAAAGAAATAAAACTCATTAAAAAGTGGGCAAAGGACATGAACCTACAATTTTCAAAACAAGACACACATATGGCCAAAAATCTTATGAAAAAGCTCAGCATGATGGATCATTGGAGAAATCCAAATCAAAACCACAATGAAATGCCGTCTCACACCAGTCAGAATGGCTATTATTAAAAAGTCAAAAAAATAACAGATGCTGGTGAAGTTGTGAAGAAAAAGGAATGCTTACACACTGTTGGTGGGAGTATAAATTAGGTCAGTCAGCCATTCTGGAAGACAGTGTGGTGACTCCTCAAAGACCTAACGATAGAAATATCATTTGAACTCAGCAATCCTATTACTGTGTATATACCCAAAAGAAGATCAAGCATTCTATTATAAAGATGCATGCATTCATGTTTATTGCAGCACTATTCACAATAGCAAAGACATGGAATCAACCTAAATGCCCATCAATGATAGATTGGATAAAGAAAATGTGGTACATACACACCATGGAATACTATGCAGCCATAAAAAGAATGAGATCATGTCCTTTGTAGCAACATAGGTAAAGCTGGAGGCCATTGTCCTAAACAAACTAACACAGGAACAGAAAAGCAAATACCACATATTCTCGTTTACAAGTGGGAGATAAATAATGAAGACACATGGAGGGAAACTTTACACACTGGGGTCTTTCAGAGGGTAAAAGGTGGGAGGTGGGAGAGGATCAGAAAAAATAATAAGTACTAGGCTTAATTCATGTTTGATGAAATAATCTGTACCACAAACTGCCATTACACAAATTTACCTATGTAACAAATCTGCACACTTGTAACCCTGAATTTAAAATAGAAGTTAAAAATAAAAAAAGAAAAAAACAATTTCAAGCACCTAAAGTATTTAGAATATGTTGTGTTTTTTAAAAGTCTAGCAGAGCAAAATATAACTTATAGTAGACATAAAAATAATGTATTTATTGACTTGGTTAAACAATAAAATAAAATCAAACTAAATAAACGACTTCATTTGGTCTTATATTTCTGTTTTGAGATAAATAGTTGATACTCTTAACTAAATATGCTTGAAAACGGTATATGCAAACTGACAAAGTTTTTTTGTTTTTTTTTTTTTTTTTTTGCTTACACAGTAAAAGATAATTGGGAATACTGTACTTGTTTTATTCCAAAATTTGATGTTTACTGTAGGCCTGTAATTTATGCATAATTTTAGAATAGTTTTACCAACAATTTAGTAAAAGATGGATCTACATTCTTGGTACTAAAATTGTGGTGTCTGAACATCAAATTTCTAGTTTATTTTCTACATAAACAAATTATTTGTAATAACTTGTTAAAGTTTGATAAAATAAGTATTTCATTACATTAAATAATCAAATTTTATCATATTCAATTATTTAAAAAAATAAACGTTAGAGTTACACTTCTAGTGATGTGGTGAATTAGACAATCTGAACTATTCTACTATTAGAAACTGCATAAACTATAACAAATACAATTCCTAATGCTTTTTCTCAAAGCTTGCTATAAAGGCAGACATAAAGATAACGAGGCTCCTTTCTCTTCCTAAATCAGTTAACCAATTAAAATTATGGCCTATCTAGATAAAATTGCAAGATCATTCTCAAAGAAATTTGATCAGCCCAAAATAATACACCCAGGCATACTGACATCAACAATTCTATTATAAAACAGACCAGACTGATTACTTTTAAGCAAGGACCAAAACTGATAAAATTTAACCAAACAGAGCTTATAATCAATCAGCTTTTTAGTGCCACATTCTTAAATATGAGTAGATGGTCAGTGTTCACCTGACCAAGGTAATGGCTATGTGGTAGGCCAAAAATAAC
This sequence comes from Macaca mulatta, assembly GCF_049350105.2. Lineage (NCBI taxonomy): Eukaryota > Metazoa > Chordata > Mammalia > Primates > Cercopithecidae > Macaca > Macaca mulatta. The sequence goes on along the minus strand of NC_133407.1, from coordinate 65,688,084 downwards.
CAGTCAAGATTAGACCAAGTCAAGGTTTTTGCTGTTCTATTATTAGTTTTCTTCAAGAAGATGACACTTTAAAAAATTCCTCAATGAAGCCATGTAGTTCTGAGCTTTTCTTTGTAAAGAGGTTTCTATTATTAATTACTATTATTACTGCTTCAATTTTCTTACATCTCCAGTATTTTATTCCTTCATGATTTATAGTATTGGTAGGTTGTATGTTTTCATGAATTTATTCAGTTCTTCCAAGTTATTCAATTTGTTAGTGTATAATTGTTCATAGTAGTTTTATATTACCTTTTTTTAAAATTTTTGTAACATATGTTGTAATGTTCCCCTTGCATTTCTAATTTTAGTTATTTGCGTTTTCTCCATTTTTGTTAAAAGCAAACAAGACCCTGTCTGTCACTGATGGTCCTTTGTAGGGACATGGATGCAGCTGGAAACCATCATTCTCAGCAAACTATCGCAAGAACAGAAAACCAAACACCGCATGTTCTCACTCATAGGTGGGAACTGAACAACCAGATCACTTGGACTCGGGAAGGGGAACATCACACACCGGGGCCTATCACGGGGAGGGGGAAGGTGGGAGGGATTGCATTGGGAGTTATACCTGATGTAAATGACGAGTTGATGGGTGCTGACGAGTTGATGGGTGCAGCACAGCAACATGGCACAAGTATACATATGTAAGAAACCTGCACATTATGCACATGTACCCTAGAACTTAAAGTATAATTAAAAAAAAAACAATGAAGATTAAAAAAAAAAAAAAAAAGCAAACAACACCCTGACTAGCTAAGGGTTTGTGAGTTTTGTTGGTCTTTTCAAAAAAACATCTCTTGGTTTTAGTAAATTTTTTCTTTTCTTTTCTTTTCTTTTTTTTTAGAGGGAGTTTCGCTCTCATTGCCTAGGCTGGAGTACAATGGTGTGATCTCGGCTCACCGCAATCTCCGCCTCCTGGGATCAAGCGATTCTCCTGCCTCAGCCTCCTGAGTAGCTGGGATTACAGACATGCAACCACCACGGCCTGGCTAATTTTGTATTTTTAGTAGAGGCAGGGTTTCTCCATGTTGGTCAGGCTGGTCTCAAACTCCCCACCTCAGGTGATCTGCCCGCCTCAACCTCCTGAAGTGTTGGGATTACAAGCATGAGCCACCGCGCCCTGCCTGTTAATGTTTTTCTAATGTTTTACTATGCTCTTTTTTTATTTATCTCTGTTCTAATATTTGTTTCCTTCTTTCTGTAAACGTTTTGTTTTAACGTATGCTTTTTCTAGTTCCTTGAGGTATAAAATTAACTTGTTGATGTGAGATTTTTTTTCTTTTTAATTGTAAGCATTTATTGTTACAATTTTTTTCTTTTAGTACTGCTTTTGTTCCATCTCATATGTTTTGGTATGTGGTATTTTTCATTTTCATTTGTCTCTAGATACTTTCTAGATTTTTCTGTGATTTCTTCTTTTATCGGTTAGTTGTTTGAGTTAGTTATTTAATTTCCACTTTTTCGGATTTTCTTGTTTTCCCTCTGCTGTTGATTACCAGTTTAATTTCATTGTGGTCAAGGAACATACGCTGCATAATTTCAATGTTCTTAAATTTTATATAATTTTTATCGTGGCTTAATAAGTGGTCTATCCTCCAGAATGTTTTGTGTACACTTGAGAAGAATATATATTCTGCTGTTGCTTGCGGGAGTGTTCTGTCTATGTTTATTTGGTCCAGTTGTTCTATAGTGATGTTCAAGTCCTCTCTTTTCTTACGCCTATTGTTTTAGTCTGAAAATGGAGAAATATCCTATTATTATTGTATTGCTATTTATTACTCCCTTTAGTTCTATAAATGTATGCTTCATTTATGTAGGAGCTTTAATGTTAGATGTATATATATTTATAATGGCTGTATCTTGCTGATAACTGACTGTTATCATTGTATAATACCCTTCTTTATCTCTTGTGACAGTTTTTGTATTAAAGCCTCTTTTGTTTGATATATGTACAGCCAACCCTACTCTCTTTAGGTTCACAGTTGCATGGAATATCTGTTTTCATTATTTCACTTTCCACCTATGTGTGTCCTTAGATCTTAAGCAAGTCTCTCATGGACAGCACATAGCTGGACAGTGCTTTTTACATCATCTATTCAGCCAATCTTTTTCTTGTAATTGGAACATTTAACCATTTACATTTAAACTAATTATAGATAGGGATGCACTTAATATTGCTATTTTATCTGTTATTTTCTGTATATTGTAGCTTTTTTGTCCTTCCTTTTCTCTCTTGCTTCCTTCTTTTGTGTTTTGCTGCTAATTTGTGCATATTTTGATTTTCTTTTCATTTCCCTTTGCATATGCTGTATAGATATTATCTTTCCGGTTAACAGTAATTTAAAACACTTTAAAGTTATAACACTTTATTCGTAAACTAATAACAGTTTAACAGTTTGTATGTTTGACCACATACAAACTCAATTTCTTTTTTTCTATGCACCCCCTACTTTGTTATTGATTATTCTAATAACCTATTTTTATTTGTATTCAGTAACAGTGATTACTCTCATGCCTCTGTTTTTAAAACTCTACCAGATTTTAAAGTGATTTATACATTTATAAAACTACAGAATTCTGTATTTGTCTATATATTGACCTTTACCAGAGAATTTGGTATTTTATATTTTTTTGTTTATTTTTATTGTATTTTCATTTTAATCTGAAGGACTCTCTTTAGGCCTCTCTTGTAGGGAAGGTCCAATGTTGATGAGCTCTCATCCCTTTAGATTGTGTTGGCAAGTCATAGTTCTGCCTTCATTTATGAAAGACAGTTTTTGCCAGATACCATATTCCTGGTTGAATACTTGGGAGAAGGAATGCAGGTGATTAAATGCCATAAAGTTTTCTATGGAGCTTTTATGTTGTTGGGTTTTGCTTATTTGTTGTGAAAAATCCTTCTTGGTGGCTTTTAGATTACCTAGAAGAGCAATTAGTTTGTATATTGTTGTTATGCTTATGTCTCTGCAGAGGAAGGGGGAGTCTGGAGCTACTTATTCCACTATCTTGTTGCCATTACAATTTGTATGTTTTGTGTTTGTTTGTTTGTTTGTTTTACCAGTTTAATATGTAGTCAACTGGTACTTACTTGCTAGTATGCTCATTTTGGAGAGTTTCAACTTTCATGTATTATTCTAAAATTTAAACTGGTATTTTAAATAATGCAAATTGAGCTATTTTTGAAGGTAGTTATAATTTATCTTTTCACACATGCATTATTTTCTGTGATGAGGATCTAAAAAATGAGGCTATACCTGTGAAATTTGCAACTGGTGATAATACCCAAGATCAATGGTTCAAACCATCTTTATCACAGGGTCCTTTTACACTTTGAAATGCTAAAATAGACAGTTTTTTGTTAAAAGTAACAGCCAAAACAAAAAGTATTAAAAGATTGTCATTGTTTTGACAAATCTCTTTATTTTCTGCCTTTTAAAGATTGCTGAATTGTTGTTTCATCTATTTATGTTTTCAAACTGTTGCAACATTATTTTTGTTAAAATTTATACATAAAATTCAGCCTCATCCATATATGAAATTGGCAAAACCATGAGTATTTTAAGACCTTTTTAGAAAATTCAGTATGTTCTTCTTTGATACTACAGCAAAACCCAGAAATGGTATTTCTTTCAAAATTAGATAATACGTAAAATCCGAAATTTTTAAAATATTTTAATTTTTAAAATATTGTCATATTTAAGCCAATGGCTCTGTCTTCCACATTGAATGAATTTTTACATATGGTTTATTATGCCTTGCAGTGAAGAGTCTTATGAACTCAAACCCCAGGGTCCTCATAGTATATGTTGTGAACCACTGTCCTAGTTTATGCCTCAAAGAGGGTCTAAAAAATGAGGATAATATAGAATAGGTATATATTGCTTGAAATTATGCTTTATTCAGTAAACATTGTATCATGAAGTTGTTTTTTTTATCATGAGATAATCTTTTTAAATAGGATAACTGGTCATACAATATGATACATTCTAGACATATAGAAATATCTAAAATCATTATTGAACCACTTCCCTATTATTGGAAATTTAGTTTCAATTATTTAAATATCATGTATATGAAACAAATTGTATCTCTACTTTTATTATTTTACTGGGAATGAGAAAAATAAACATCATGCAAAGAGAGAGCAGAAAAAGTAATAAATGCTTTTATTATATTACTAATGAAATGTAGATTATTATTTGACTCCCTTAGTCATAAGACATACAATTTAAAAAAAGATATCTACTTCAGTCCTATAAATAAATTTCATTGAGTAATATTTCATTAGGTAAATATTTGCTAGTCATTACAAATTAGCTACTCTGCACATCAAGCTATTTTATTTATTCATATTTTGGAGACAAGATCTCACATTGTTGCCCAAGCTAGAGTACAGTGGCACAACCAGAGCTCACTACAGCCTTAATTTCCTTGGTTCAAGCAATCTTCCCACCTCAGCCTCCTAAGTAGCTAGGACTATAGGCACGTGCCACCACACCCAGCTAATTTAATTAAGCTCATTTTTCATCGTGATCTGAGATTTGAAGATGGTATCACAGGAATGGGTAATGAAGAAGGCTAATAGCACTCCATGTGTCCAATCTGTGGTTAAATGCAGAGGCCTGCATATACCCCTCCTACTCAAGGTTGGGTAAAGAGACACAGAAGAAAACAAAAACATCCAACATAACAATGATTATATGCACAAAAGATACAAGAGAAGACCTTCTCTCATCTATCTTACAAATTTACTTTGTATTTTTTGAATAGACAAACACAGCTGTTATGCACTATACAACTGATTTTAAATAAACAGATAACGTTAGACGCAAACATATTATCAGGGTTTGAGCTATCAACTAGAAATTTTGCTATTTAACATGATGAATATCAGAAACAACTTTCCACTAATAAAATTAGTAACTGGTTCATCTGCATAAGTGAAGTTAGAATTGTATGTTCATTGTTGAGGTTAGAGGCATGCAATTTATGCTGATTGGATAAAATATTAAAGAAAAATGCTCTATGCCTGCACTACTGAAGTGTAAGAACCCAGCAAGTGATGTAATATCTATTTGAGAATTGCTCAACTTTTCATCCAGACCTAGGGTCGACATGATGCCAACTGCAAGTCTAACCAAATCCTGACTCTGGAGCATTGTCTCTTCCTGCATAAATTGCAATGCATGCTGCTGTAAATCACATAAGGGATTTGAGGGAGCCTGAGCTCACATTAAGCCTCCAAAATAAGTCAAAAGTTACTTTTTCCATCCCTCTACTGGCTAATAAACTTATTTAATAAATGATTCTATGTGAGAAAGATTTCTTCTTGAGAATTTTTTTTCCTTATATCCTGATGAAGAGATTATTTCTTCTTAAACTTCTTGGTGATTGATTGTTCCACTGAAAAGAACTTAGTTCTATTTTAATTTGTAATACCATAATTTACTATGCTTGAATATTTATAATGAGATATAGTGAATTTCCTTAACCTATTGGAATGCTGAAAAGCAAAATTGGATTAAAATGATATTGTGCTCAAAGTCTCAAGGACCTGGCATTCAATCCATCTTCTATCACATTCTAGCTCTGTGATTTTGAGCAATATTTTTAACTTTTCTAAGAATTGCACTGGGATTGATGATTATATACAGTATTCTAAAGCAAGGCAATTATTTTCAAAATACAGCTTTAAAAAGAAAAATTTCAAGCAGGTAATATAAAAAATGTCCATAAATTGGATGTTCTTATTGGGAGTATATACTTGCCTCCAGGACATAGTTCACATTCTGTTATAAAACTTTATCAAACCATAATGTGAAGTCAACAAAGGCTTTGCATTATTTTAAACAAAATATGGTAATTTTTGAAACATCAATTGAAATTTTCTCTCAGAAACATGAATATAAAATAATTCCTTTCAATAAAAAATTGATGGATTTTATTTTTCAAAAATGTGAAAAGCTCAAAATCATAGAAATATCTCTCTTCAGAAGTATAAGCAAGTCTTATTATGTCAAGAGCTTTATAAAACCAATATAGCAAATTTAATTTCAAATTTTGTGCTCGGAGAGAAAGAAGGATGGGTTATTGGCAAAATATCTCTCCCTGATGACATTTTTGGTGCTGTCTAATATCACTGACATTGGAAAAATAATTACTATCAGTCTTATTCAAGCAGAAATATAGCCTGTAAAATGCTGCATTTCACTCAGTACCAACACAGAAACAGCCACATATTGAGCAATTAAGGTTGAGCTCTCAATAGTGTATTAGAAGTCCAGGATCATCTATCTCTTAAATAGAAACCCTCACATATCAAAATTTTGGATGTCATATAGTCATAGACTTAATATCTAGCAAAAGGCTTATAGTAATTTTCATTCCATAATTTTCTGGTTGACTTTGACGTGAATATTTGGAATTATCTAATGCAGACACCTTATTTTTGCATTCCTTATGACTTAAAATTGAGTGTTGGGATTGTTTGGCCTATAGCTCAAGTTATAGAGCTTAGATATGAACAACTTAGAGAATGTCAGCAAACAATGTGCCTCTCACAAATACGAGACAATCATTACAATCATTTATTGCTAAAATGCTGAAGAACAAAAATGCTACATATTTCATAGATGTCGATCTACAGTTAAGCTATATAACAAAATAATGTTTACAAAGTATTTCTGTAACCTCTAATATTTTGTAATTTTTCTGTGTTATATATTTCATATCCCTGGCGAGCTGCTTGTGAAAGTAATTACCAGCATTCTATTTGGTGCTTTACTGAAAGCTAAAAGACAATAGCATCCCAAGATATTTTTAGTACAATGGAAAAAATACTAGAAACCAGTATTTTTAGTACAGTGGAATAATCGAGAACTGTATTAATACTTTCTCTCAAGTGTCTTTAGTGGAATTTCAACATAATGTATGGTGGCATGGTCTAGAGTGGTGACCGTGAATAAATAAGAACAAACATTGAGATTCAAAGGAAATTTAGGAGCTGGAATTTTTAATAAGTGAAGATGAAAGGTAGAGTAGAGTCAAAGGAGATCACGTCTGTTGCTGACTTAAATAACAAGATGGATGATTTTAGAACAAACTCAAAAAGAGAAATCAGCTTAGTCTTCAGAGTTATAACCAGTTTCTATTATGTTAAAAAAATCTGAAGTTAAGATTATTAAATCAAAGAATTGAAAGCACAAAGCTTTGTTTGAGTGGATCATAGGCAGTTCTCAGAAAATGGAGAAAAAGATAATGCAGAGAATGGAGAAAAAGATAATGCAGCTAAGGTCTTCAGTGAGTTAGAAGGGGCAACAAGAAGCTGGCGGTTAGCCACATGTCCCAAATAAATGCATTTTTTATTTGTTTGTTTGCTTTTTGTGTGTGGGTTTTTTTTTTTTTTTTTTTTTTTTCCATAGAACCTGAATGATCTAAAAGCATCATTAGTACTGGCTGCATTCCATCCACCATGCCAGCATAAGCAGCAATCCTTAATAAGGCAACACAGAAAGGTGAGTTTTGTTTAATACTAAGAAGGGGAGAAAACTTTGGAAAGAGTTGAGACTATAGCTGCTTTTTGTTTTGTAACACAGTACAAAGTTCCAGAGGAAAGACAATTCTTAGAAGGATGAAAGCAATGGGAGTTGATATAAGAGAAACTAATACAAAAGGCAATGTAAATAGCAAGAGTATTGGTGGGAAGAGCTTCAGAATGGCTGATATTTTTGGTCATGGTGGAAGTCAACTTGGGATACGTTAAGGGGTGAATTGAGTTGCATTTAAGACTTTGAGGTGTTAGTCTCAATACTTCTTTCCTCTTCTAGCCATTCATGTATATTCCTGCAAAAAAAAAAAAAAAAAAAAAACAAAAAAACTAGCCACAATTTGTGTGTGAAATGAATATCACTCCTACCTTTTAACCTGTAAATTGTGTGAATAAGGGCCTAGAACCATTTGGTTGTGCTCCTATTTTTCTGAGCACAGATCCTAGCACGTAGTACATTTGTGTCGTAATCAGTGAATTTAGCTACAAGATCTAGATTTGTTTTCTTGTCTGGACTTGAATGAAAAAGGATTTTAATAAGATACATATAACATTAGTCCACGGGATAGATATGAGACTGTACCAGAAAGGGAAAGAGTAAAGATTAGTCAGACATTAACAAAAGTTTTATTCAGTGTATTTTCTTCTTGATTTTATTTTGTGCAAAACTTTTATTTAGTGACTACGTATAACTTTTATAAGCCTCATGAAGGCGAGGATGTTTGTTTTGTTCTCTAATAGTTCCCCAGCATCTAGGCAGGTACCTAGTATATCGTAGACACTAAATGTATTTGTCAAATGAATAATTGAACCCATTAACATTTCTAAATAAATCAATACCTTTATCATGTGTTCTTCATTGAATGAGAATATTATTTGGGGATAATGATGCTTCACAACATTTTCAACAGATCTATTTCAGCCACTCTAAAACTCATGTTTGTCGTGTAAAACATATTTTTATAAGAGTACAATTTACTTATGCTAGAAGCATCATATTCAAGAGGATAAAGTAGTATTCTGAGAAATGTGGTGAGGGATTTTTGTATTTATTTTTCAATATATTTCTTACAATAATCTCCACTACCTTCAGGGAATAACTTTACTTCCTATTTAATTTCAGGTGTTGCAACTGCCTTAAGATTTTTATAAATTATGTATAACATGATATAGAGCTAAGAGTTATGGTTTCTGTTCTTTATCAGGTACAAATTTTGTTTTAAATTAAACATGTAGCAGATTCATGGTTGAATTTACCATCTTGCTGTGGTTACACAACATTTGTCAAAGGAGGGTTTCAACGAACAGCTTTGAAAAATATCAAATTATTTAATAGACTACCTAGAATGATATTATGGCATTCATCAATTAAATTCCAAGAATAATCAAATATGAAAACTATAATTAAAAATTACTTCTCTACACTGCAAATTAAATTACTTTCCTTACAGCTAAACCTTCAGTGGAAGAGAATTTGTATTCTCTTGTATTCCCAAAGTGCAATTCTCAGCTCTTTTTTATTCTGTTAGATTGTAACTAGGCTTGAAAATCTGAAATTTTTTAATTTATATTTTTTCCTGTGTAGCAAGAGAACAACAAGTAACCTGTGATTTTTTTTTTCTTAACTATGTCATGTTGTTATGAAATTAGTTGAAGAAATTGTAGTGTTATATAAGAATTGAATTTGTTTCATTTCTAATCTCTGAAATTTGTTTTTTTGTTGTTGTTATTTGTTTGTTTGTTTAGCTTCTTAAACAGGGTAGGGCTATAACTTCATTATTACACACAAAGAGATTTTTTAATTTTTTTTTTTTTTTAAATTCCTGGACACCTACACCCTCCTAAGTCTAAACCAGGAAGAAGTTGAATTCCTGAATAGGCCAATAAAAAGTTCTGAAATTGAGGCAGTAATTAAAGGCCTAACAACCACAAAAAGTCTAGGACAAGATGGATTCACGGCCAAATCCTACCAGAGGTACAAAGAGGAGCTGGTAGCATTCCTTCTGAAACTATTCTAAACAGTAGAAAATAAAAGGAACTCTTCCCTAACTCATTTTGAGTCCAGCGTCATCCTGATACCAAAATCTGGCAGAGACACAACAAAAAAAGAACATTTCTGACCAATACCCCTGATGAACATCTATGTGAAAATTCTCAGTCGAATACTGGCAAACCAAATCCAGCAGAACGTCAAAAAGCTCATCAACCAGGATCACGTCAGCTTCATCACTGGGATGCAAGACTCATTCAACACATGCAAGTAAATAAATGTAGTCCATCACACAAACACAATCAATGACAAAAACTAGATGATTATCTCAATAGATGCACAAAAGGCCTTCAATAAAATTCAACACCCCTTCATGCTGAAAACACTCAATAAACTAGCTATTCATGGAACATATCTCAAAATAGTAAGAGTTGTTTATGACAAACCCATAGCAAAGATTATACTGAATGGGCAAAAGCTGGAAGCACTCCCTTGGAAAACTGGCACAAGACAAGGATGCCCTCTCTCACCACTCCTACTCAACACAGTATTGGAAGTTCTGGCCAGGACAATCAGGCAATAGAAAGAAATAAAGCATATTCAAATAGGAAGAGAGGAAGTCACATTGTCTCTATTTGCAGATGACATGATTGTATATTTAGAAAACTCTATTGTCTCAGCCCAAAACCTCCTTAAGCTGATAAGCAACTTCAGCAAATTCTCAGGATACAATATCAATGTGCAAAAAGCACAAGCATTCCTATACACCAATAATAGACAGAGAGCCAAATCATGAGTGAACTCCCATTCACAATTGCTACACAGATAATAAAAGTCCTAGGAATATAATTTACAAGGGATGTGAAGGAACTCTTCAAAGAGAACTACAAACCACTGCTCAAGAAAATTAGAGAGGACAAAAACAAATGGAAAAACATTCATGCTCATGGATAGGAAGGATCAATATCATAAAAATGGCCATACTATTCAAAGTAATTTATAGATTCAATGCTATCCCCATCAAGCTACAATTGACTTTCTTCACAGAATTAGATAAACTACTTTAAATTTAATATGAAACCAAAAAATGTCCATATGGCCAAGACAATCTTAAGAAAAAAGAACAAAGCTGGAGGCATCATGCTACCTGACTTCAAGCTATACTACAAGGCTACAGTAACCAAAACAGCATTGTACTGGTACCAAAACAGATATACAGACCAATGGAACAGGACACATGTCTCAGAAATAACACCACACATCTACAAACATTTGATCTTTGACAAACTTGACAAAAACAAGCAATGGGGAAAGGATTCCCTGTTTAATATATGATGCTGGGAAAAACAGCTAGCCATATGTGGAAAACTAAAACTCGACCCTTTCCTTACATCTTATACAAAAATTAACTCAAGATTTATTAAAGGCATAAATGTAAGACCTAAAACCATGAACACCCTAGAAGAAAACCTAGGCAATACCATTCAGGACATAGGCATGGACAAAGACTTCATGACTAAAACACCAAAAGCAATGGCAACAGAAGCCAAAATTAACAAATGGGAAGTAATTAAACTAAAGAGCTTCTGCACAGCAAAAGAAACTGTCATTAGACTGAACAGGCAACCTAGAGAATGGGAGAAAATTTTTGCAATGTATCCATCTGACAAAGGGCTAATATCCAGAATCTACAAAGAATGTAAACAAATTTACAAGAAAAAAACAACTACCCCATCAAAAAGTGGGTGAAGGATATGAACAGACATTTCTCAAAAGAAGACATTTATGCAGCAACAAACATGAAAGAAAGTTCATCACCACTGGTTATTAGAAATATGCAAATCGAAAACACAATGAGAAACCATCTCATGCCAGTTAGTATGGTGATCATTAACAAGTCAGGAAACAACAAATTCTAGAGACGATGTGGAGAAACAGGAGCTCTTTTATACTGTTGGTGGGAGTGTAAATTAGTTCAACCATTGTGGAAGACAGTGTGGTGATTCCTCAAGGATCTAGAACTGGAAATATCATTTGACCCAGCAATCCCATTACTGGGTATATACCCAAAGGATTATAAATCATTCTACTGTAAAGACACATGCACATATATGTTTATTGTGGCACAATTTACAATAGAAAAGACATGTAACCAACCTGAATGCCCATCAATGATAGACTGGATAAGTAAATGTGGCACATATACACCATGGAATACTATGTGGCCATAAAAAAGGATGAGTTCATGTCCTTTACAAGGACATGGATGAAGCTGGAAACCATCATTCTCAGCAAACTAACACAAGAACAGAAAACCAAACACCACATATTCTCACTCATAGATGGGAGTTGAACAATGAGAACACATGGACACAGGGAGGGAAACATCACACCCCAGGGTCTGTTGGGGGGCGGAGAGCTAGGGGAGGGTAAATATCTAATGTAGATGATGGGTTGATGGGGGCAGCAAATGACCATGGCACATGTATACCTATGTAACAAACCTGCACGTTCTGCACATGTACCCCAGAACTTAAAGTATGATAAATAAATAAATATATACATATAAATAAATAAATACCTACTCCATAAATAATAAATTTTAATCTTTCAAAATGTCTCCTCCAAGGAAAAAAAAGTACATCATTGGAATACTTTCTCTTCTCTATTTTCTTAAATATATAACATTTTACATTCCTACCTTTTCTTTACTGTATAGTACCTAAATCCTTATCTTTTTTTGGAAAACACAATTTAAAGAATTCTTTGTTCCTCTGTTTAGATAAGATCTTATCTTATCTATCACTCAAACTTTCACTAATATATATGTGTGTGTGTGTATATATATATATACATATATCTCAAATTCATCCTCTTTTCTGTGAACTGTCATCATTACATCACCTCTAGATTATAGAAATAGCTTCCTAATGTGTTTCCCTGATTGACTTATAATCCAGAGTTAATTCTCTAAACAGCAATCAAGGTAATATTTTAAAAGTATAAAACAACAATTTATTTCCCTGTTTAAAAACTTTAATGCTCTCTAAATAAAAGCCAAATGTTAAGACCTAGCCTACAATGTTTATCGTGATGGTCTCTGACCTCATTTCCAACTTCATTTCATAATAGAGACCTTACCTCTATCTCCTCCATCATGTATACCTTTCCTAACTTCTTCTCTATTTTCCATAAGAAACGTCAAGTGTTTTCTCATCTTACTGCCTTAATAACTGGAGGAGCTCAGCTCAGATGTCATATTTCAGATGTCATATTTCAGCTCAGATGTCATATTTCAGAGGATGCTTTAATGATCATCTTCTACAAAATAATCTTTCTTATTAACTTCATGTTAAGCATTGTCAGGAGTTATCTTGTTTATGTTTTACGTATATATGATCACTTTTCCTTTTACTAAATGTAAGTTCAATTAAACCATGGATCTTACAAACCTGGTTCAAATATATATATATTATGTTAGGCACTGTGTATGATAGCCATTTATCAAATAAATGGTAGACACTAGCATAGTGCTAAAGTATAGTAGACCCTATGTAAATGCTTCCTAAATAAAGGAATGAATTTATAAGGAAATGGACAAATTATTAAAATAATGAATAAGTCATGTTCATCCATATCAGTAAAGGAAGTAATCTCTGTTTTAGTCTTTATTCAATGGAGAAGCCATATTAGTACAAGGGAAAAAAAAATACCATAAATTGAACTACTCAATCCTCACATATTTCTTTTTTCTTAAACCTCATTAGTGACCTTCTTTTAAATCTACACACAAATCTATGGAAGCCATTTTTCTTTAAATATTGATGGTACTAAGATAGACAGAGTATTGGTGACTTTAGTTTCAGAAATTTAATAAAAACCATCTCTCTGAGCCCTGGTGGAGTCATTTAAAAAATATGTAAAGCGACCTGTATCACCTGTGTAAGGTGCCTTCTGACCATCAAAGTACCTTAGTAGACCTATGCATGTATGTTTCTACAGTAGCTTATTCCAGCAACCAAGAATTTAAAATTATTTGACATTCCCAAGCTCAATGACAGAAAAAAAATCAAGTGTTTCCAAAGAAAGAATAGGAATAGCGTTTGCCAGCTCCTTCAGATACTTCTCTGTTTAGTCAGATAAAGCCTCAATGCTAGTTTTATTTTATCCAGATCCTACCTTTTTGGGATTTTGGAAAAACAAAGGTAGACTAGATCTTTATTCTATAAAGGTAACATTTTCTCTTTCTGCTCTTAATTTCCATTTCTGGTTAGCAAAAAGAAGGTACTAACATCTGTTCAGAATTGCATATTTTGATGATGCAATTACCAAAATTTTTATAACTTAGTGTTCTGTTCTGATTGGCTGTAATAGAACAGCAACTGCACAGATACAATGTTTGTGTCAAATTAAATATTTTTCAATGAATTGCCAAGCATCCACTTGTATGTACACACAACAAAGTAGCTACTTATTACCATGAAAATGTGTAAACTTAACATTTTGAACCATTCAGACAATTTTTTTACTTTAAAAAAAAGATTGCCGCATTTAGCTTTCTATATTTTATCTCCAGTAATAAATCATGAGTATTCCTTTTAAGTTGGATTCCTAGGTATTTTATTCACTTTGAAGCAATTGTGAATGGGAGTTCACTCATGATTTGGCGCTCTGTTTGTCTGTTATTGGTGTATAAGAATGCGTGTGATTTTTGTACATTGATTTTGTATCCTGAGACTTTGCTGAAGTTGGTTATCAGCTTAAGGTGATTATGGGCTGAGACGATGGAGTTTTCTAAATATACAAGCTTGTCATCTGCGAACAGGGACTATTTGGTTTCCTCTTTTCCTAACTGAATACCCTTGATTTCTTTCTCCTGCCTGGTTGCCCTGGCCAGAACTTCCAGCACTATGTTGAATAGGAGTGGTGAGAGATGGTATCACTGTCTTGTGCCAGGTTTCAAAGGGAATGTTTCCAGTTTTTGCCCATTCAGTATGATATTGGCTGTGGGTTTGCAATAAATAGCTCTTATTGTTTTGAGATACATCCCATCAATACCGAATTTATTGAGAGTTTTTAGCATGAAGGGCTGTTGAATTTTGTCAAAGGCTTTTTCTGCATCCATTGAGATAATCATGTGGTTTTTGTCTTTGGTTCTGTTTATATGCTGGATTACGTTTACTGATTTCCATATGTTGAACCAGCATTGCATCCCAGGAATGAAGCCCACTTGATCATGGTGGATAAGCATTTTGATGTGCTGCTGTATTCAGTTAGCCAGTATTTTACAAAGGATTTTTGCATCAATGTTCATCAGGGATATCGGTCTAAAATTCTCTTTTTTTGTTATGTCTCTGCAAGGATTTGGCATCATGATGATGCTAGCCTCATAAAATGAGTTAAGGAGGGTTTTCTCTTTTTTTATTGATTGTAATAGTTTCAGAAGGAATGGTACCAGCTCCTCCTTGTACTTCTGGTAGAATTTGACTGTGAATCCATTTGGTCCTGGACTTTTGTTGGTTGGTAGGCTATTAACTATTGCCTCAATTTCAGGGCCTGTTATTGGTCTATTCAGGGATTCAACTTCTTCCTGGTTTAGTCTTGGGAGGGTGTATGTGTCCAAGAATTTATCCATTTCTTCTAGATTTTCTAGTTTATTTGTGTAGTGTTGTTTATAATTTTCTCTGATGGTAGTTTGTATTTCTGTGGGATCGGTGGTGATAATCCCTGTACCATTTTTTATTGTGTCTACTTTATTCTTCTGTCTTTTCTTCTTTATTAGTCTTGCTAGTTGTCTATTAGTTTTGTTGATCTTTTAAAAAAAACCAGCCCCTGGATTCATTGATTTTTCAAGGAGTTTTTTGTGTCTCTCTCTCCTTCAGTGGTGCTCTGATCTTAGTTATTTCTTGCCTTCTGCTAGCTTTTGAATGTGTTTGCACTTGCTTCTCTAGTTCTTTTAATTGTGATGTTAGGGTGACAATTTTACATCTTTCCTGTTTTCTCTTGTGGGCATTTAGTGCTATAAATTTCCCTCTACACACTGCTTTAAATGTGTCCCAGAGATTCTGGTGTGTTGTATCTTTGTTCTCACTGGTTTCAAAGAACATCTTTATTTCTGCCTTCATTTTGTTATGTACCCAGTAGTCATTCAGGAGCAGGTTGCTCCGTTTCCATGTAGTTGAGTGGTTTTGAGTGAATTTCTTAATCCTGAGTTCTAGTTTGATTGCACTGTGGTCTAAGAGACAGTTTGTTATAAGTTCTGTTCTTTTACATTTGCCGAGGAGTGCTTTACTTCCAACTGTTTGGTCAATTTTGGAATAAGTGTGATGTGGTGCTGAGAAGAATGTATATTCTGATGATTTGGGGTGAAGAGTTCTGTAGATGTCTATTAGGTCAGCTTAGTGCAGAGCTGAGTTCTATTCCTGGATATCCTTTTTAACTTTCTGTCTTGTTGATCTGCCTAATGTTGACAGTGGGGTGTTAAAGTCTCCCATTATTACTGTGTGAGAGTCTAAGTCTCTTTGTAGGTCTCTAAGGACTTGCTTTATGAATCTGGTTGAACCTGTATTAGGTGCATATATATTTAGCGTAGTTAGCTCTTCTTGTTGAATTAATCCCTTTACCATTATGTAATGGCCTTCTTTTTCCAAGGTAATTTATAGATTCAGTGCCATCCCCATCAAGCTACCAATGACTTTCTTTACAGAACTGGGAAAAAGAAAAGAAAAGAAAAGAAAAGACTACTTTAAAGTTCATATGGAACCAAAAAAGAGCCCACATTGCCAAGATAATCCTAAGTCAAAAGAACAAAGCTGGAGGCATCACGCTACCTGACTACAAACTATACTACAAGGCTACAGTAACCAAAACAGCATGGTACTGTTACCAAAACAGAGATATAGACCAATGGAACAGAACAGAGCCCTCAGAAACAATACCACACATCTACAACCATCTGATTTTTGACAAACCCAACAAAAATGAGAAATGGGGAAAGGATTCCCTATTTAACAAATGGAGCTGGGAAAACTGGCTAGACATATGTAGAAAGCTGAAACTAGATCCCTTCCTTACACCTTATACAAAAAATTAATTCAAGATGGATTAAAGACAAATGTTAGACCTAAAACCATAAAAACCCTAGAAGAAAACCTAGGCAATACCATTCAGGACATAGGCATGGGCAAGGATTTCATGTCTAAAACACCAAAAGCAATGGCAACAGAAGCCAAAACTGACATATGGGATCTAATTAAACTAAAAAGCTTCTGCACAGCAGAAGAAACTACCATCAGAGTGAACAGGCAACCTACAGAATGGGAGAAAATTTTTACAATCTCCACTCATCTGACAAAGAGCTAATATCCAGAATCTACAAAGAACTCAAACAAATTTAGAAGAAAAAAACAACCCCATCAAAAAGTGGGCAAAGAATATGAACAGACACTTCTCAAAAGAAAACATTTATGCAGCCAAGAGACCCATGAAAAAATTCTCATCATCACTGGCCACCACAGAAATGCAAATCAAAACCACAATGAGATACCATCTCACACCAGTTAGAATGGCGATCATTAAAATGTCAGGAAGCAACAGGTGCTGGAGAGGATGTGGAGAAATAGGAACACTTTTACACTGTTGGTGGGACTGTAAACTAATTCAACCATTGTGGAAAACAGTGTGTCCATTCCTCAAGGATCTAGAGCTAGAAATACCATTTGACCTGGCCATTCCATTACTGGGTACATAACCAAAGGATTATAAATCATGCTGCTATAAAGACACATGCACATGTATGTTTATTGTGGCACTATTCACGATAGCAAAGACTTGAAACCAAACCAAATGCCCATCAATGATAGACTGGATTCAGAAAATATGGCACATATACACCATGGAATACTATGCAGTCATGAAAAGGATGAGTTTATGTCCTTTATAGGGATATGGATGAAGCTGGAAACCATCATTCTCAGCAAACTATCACAAGGACAAAAAACCAAACACAGCATGTTCTCACTCATAGGTGGGAATCAAACAATGAGAACACTTGGACACAGGAAAGGGAACATCACACACCGGGGCCTGTTGTGGGGTGGGAGGAAGGGGGAGGGATAGCATTAGGAGATATACCTAATGTAAATAACGAATTAATGGGTGCAGCACACCAACATGGCACATGTATACATATGTAGCAAACTTGCACGTTGTGCACATGTACCCTAGAACTTAAAGTGTAATACAAAATAATAAATAAATAAATAAATAAATAGTATTCGTTATTTCTTTGGAACTTTTCTACACATTTAATAAAATTTTCCTTTTCTCCCTGTGTGGGAAAACATGAACATTCAAGTCAAATAAATGGTTGTTCAAAGTTGGGTTTTGCAATTTAGCTGGTATATCTGGACAAAATATATGAACTCTGAGCATTAATTGCTCACCTAAAAACAAGAGCTAATAATCTCATTGGAAGATTAAGATGATCAAGTAAAATAATAAATTTAAAATACCTAGAAAAATGCCTGATACAGACTAATACTTAAAAATAATACCTTTAATATGTTATTCCATATTAGTTAAAGAACGCCTCAAAATATTTAAAAATAAATATACATTAAACTAAATGAGCCAATGCTTCTATACATATCTTATATCTGAAATGACTGTTTAAGAAAGATTTTTCTTATGAGTAGCAAATATCACTTTCAAATACAAAAGGAGGTAATAAGAACAAAATGGAATTTTTACTAAGCAAGATCTCAAAGTATTTGAAACATAAACTAATAAAAATAGGAACCTATGTCATATTTTAAAAGTTCAAAACTACTATAGAAGTGAAAAAAGTTAAAGTAAAACAACATATTGTGTATTTTAATCATTAGTTTAATTTATCCCTCTCTTTATTTTTCTTTTGTTTGTATTTCTGTATCTCATAATATATATGAAAAAATTAAAAACCTAGGTGGGGCTTCTGAAAATGTAAATTTACCCATAGAAATTTACAATGAATCATTAATCACAATAAAGGTGATGATATTTTACATATAATATTCAAGTAGGTTTTAATAAATATTTTTTGAGCCATATAGTTAAAGCAGGTCATTTCATCATTTCTTCTGTCAACATATTTGCCTTAATACTTAAGAATTAGAATTTACTGTTGAAAATATTTTGAAATTCAAAAAAGCATAAGCATAGTATATGCTTATGGTTCTCTAATGTTTTAAGTTTTAGATTGTTTCAGCTGTGCCCCACCAGCATCTTCCACGCAACAGGTGGAACCCTGACTTGTTTATTAATCAGGATAAATTGGATCTGTTCCAGCCTATCAGAGAGCCAAAAAGAGGCTTCTCTGGCAGAGAGACATTACTAATTAACATGAAAGCATCTTCATTATGCTAACTCATTCAGGGCAGGTTTGCAGCAGAAGTGTAATCTCTGGATTTATTAGCAAAAGGATGCTGAGGGGCAAATTTATATAACATTCGACTAAACCAATTCTTCTCATCATATTCAATTTCTCTGGGCGCAATTAGTTTACTTGCCATGAATTTGACCTTGGAATGTGTTTTTAAAATCAAAAGACAAAGTGTTCAAAATGTCCCTACTAACCAGAGCAGTTCATTTAACTTCAATAAAATAAATTGAAACTCTGAAAAAAATAATAAGTGCAAACTTACAGTGCAATGTTTTCATCTGCATATGAGAAAGGTGATGTAATGGTTTTAAACTCTGTTCTGCTGAACTTCAAGACTAAAAAACAAAGTTAAAGTGAGGCTAAAAAATGAATTCAATTTAGAAGTTATTTTTCTGTCTATAAACTTTTCTATTGTCTGTATTCTCTAGAACAAAGATATGGTCTCTGCAAAATATGTAATGAAAGGCAAATAAATTCTTCTGCAAACATTTTAGCAGACACTATTGTATTTTAAATTAAACTATATGAAATAGTCATTTTATAGTGAAATAATAGTTTGTTTCACACTAATAGCTTCATAATATCAATTTACATAATCTATATTGCTTTTTCATCTTTCTGGAGTTTTGGTGCCAGTGGTTCCCTAATTTTGCTGCACTTTGAAATCACCTGGAAAGCTTAAAAGCTTTAAATCTTACTCATAGCTGGTGCTCATCCCCTTGGTATAACCTGGGCATCCAGATTTTGAATACGCAGCAATATATGGGAATCTGTTTGCTGCAACACTTTGAAATCTGTTGTATGATTAAAAATCATCTAGGAAGCTGATATAATCAATACAAACTCCATCCTATGAGATTCTGATTCAGAAAGTTTAGCAAGGTTTTCTTGTATTGGACTTTAGAAAAAGCAGAATATCGAAATATCAATGTTGTGGAAATACCTGGAAAAGTGGTTTTGCTAATGAACATACTTCCCGCATTCATCTAATTAATTAAACCCATTAATCATTAGAATTAATTTAGAACTTCCTGTGGTGATATGTGGGCCCCAAATTTTAAAATTGCCACAGATAGCTGCCAGGTTTGAAAGCCACTGGTTTGCACTTTCAATTAGCAATAATTAGAAAAGCCACTGCTAAAATGAAACTATAGTTTGAGCCCTGCCATTCACTTAAAAATGGTATAACTTGGGACAAATCACTGAGTCTTATTTAACTGTTATCTGGATTAAATGAGGTCAGAAACATCATTGTTGTAACTGTTATAATGATTAAATAGAGGTATAAATTAAAGTTATTGAACATGATATGAAAGCATTTATTATTTAAAAATAAAGAAACAACAACAACAAAAAAAAATTAGTGAAGCCATTTTCTTCCTCTAGGCAAATTCCCAGATATTCTGTTCTTACTGTTATGTACCCAGATTATACTCTAGGATCAGACTTAATCACTACTCACTAATAATATAAATTCTCCTTCTTCTACAAATGTTCTTCATTCCCCTGCCTTAAAGATATCAGTCTCTTACATCCCTGGACATTCTTTCTCAATCATTTTGGCTCATTCCTCCTCATTATGAATTGCTCCAGGGCATGGTCTTGGGAACTCTCTTGTTTATCTATAATTACCCTCAAAGTAATCTTATCCTTGATAGCTGTAAATATCATTGGTGTGCCAGCCCCTCTGAGCACTATTTCTACCACAAGGGATACAGTTGGTACTCAAGCAGTATCCCATCTGCAGATGGCCACAACTTTCTTCATCCCTCTTTAAAACCATCCAGCATACACCCAGATTCTGTAAAATGTCCCTCCAACTTGTCTTATGGATATTATCTCAAAGTATCTCTGGTGTGTGCCCTCCCTTTCTGTAGCAAACCAAATAAAATTTCCTTTGTTGATTTCAGGTGTGTTCCTGAAAATCCTTCTCTAAGGGACTTTGGCAGCAGTTGTCAATACTTAACAGACTTTTGTTTGTTTAATTATTTATTCTCTGCTACCCACAACTAAAATATAAGCTCCATGAAAGCAGGATCTTTATTCTTTTCACTGCCATATTCACAGAGACTAGTCCAAAGTAGATACTCAAATATTTTCAGAGTGAAAAGTAATGATAGCTACCATAATAGTTATTGTTATTGTTATTGACATTTTTGTCACACTTATTAGCACTATGAAAACAAAACTGACATATCACTCTTTCTGTAAATGTACATCATAATTCACAGTTAAACTCACATTTGAACATTTTAACCTGGGTATCCAGTGAGAATTGCTGAATATTTGCTCCTTTAAAAAATGTATTTGTCTTCTTTTCAATATTTACTTTCTATTTTTTGAGACTATATATTCAAAATATGGACTCCTTTATTATTTAAAATAAACTGTTTTTATCTTTCCCAAATTAATTTGTCTTGGAGTCTTTCTTTAGTTCTAGGAATACCAAAAAAGAAGAATCATTGAAATATATTTAAAAGTTATTTCATAAATGAACAATCTGATTTAATAATTCTATTATTTCTCTATTTTAAACAATCTTTTAAAATATAGAAAATACAAAGTAACCTGAAATTGTAGAGAACTGTACTGGAAACACATCTCTTGTTATTGCATAGCAGATAACTACATATATATAAAATTATATATACAACAGTATATGAAATATGTATGAGACATACATAATAGTTATGATTGAAAAATTTTTAAATGTAATTGGTCAGATGAAAGTTCTATTCTCATAGCAGCTGCCACGTATAATCCAAAATGAGTTTCTACAGGTGGACATTGATGATTTCACCAAATAAAAACAGGTAAAATATTTTAATACTGAGGGAAATAAGAGCTCTGCAATTCCCAGGATTAGCAGCTAGCGATAATTGAATCATTTACACAGCAAGGGGTTAAAATAACATCTATATAAGTGGCAAAATGTATTTGGCAAACAAAGTTTTTAAATCTATTCAGGATTTTTTTCTCAGCTTAAGGAATTTCCATATTTAAATGTGGTCCAAAGGTTATATTCTATGAAATATAACTGATTATTTAAAAAGCAACTTTTTAATACATAGCTTCATGGATGAATGTGGTAATATATTTTGATAATATAGTACTGAGGTTTTTATTTTCATAATTATGTGTTTCATGTTGATATAGGAGTTAAGAAGAAATTACTTAAGGCAGCTTCTAAAGGCATGGGAGTCCTCAGTAACGTTTTTCTTTTTAATGAAAAGCAGCCCCAAATTATTTTCCTTTCGAACGAAGAGCAGCCTGTAAAATCGAGCTGCAGACATAGATACCGGCAGTTGTGCCAATCATGTTCAAGATGGCAGCTCCATTTTCCCTTCTCTTTGTCAGCCAGACTCCGCAACACCCCTCCAAAAAAAAAAAAAAAAAAAAAAAGAAGAGGGAGCAGACAAGATGGTGCCCATAAACTGGAATGCCCATTTGCATAATAAGATTAGGGTGGGGTGACCAGCCTTCCCCATGCACTGTGTAGATATCATAGCTGATTGAAAAAATTGATGAGCCCTGTGTAAATCTGACACAACCTCCTCAAACTGGACTATAAAACTTGGAGCATTCATGCCAGTTGGTCCTTTTTTTCTGCTCGGAGGAGGCTCTCTTTTGGGCTTTCTCAACATGAGCAAGGTTTTTCTCTCTCTTTTCTTCCTTTATCTATTCAACTTTCCACTCCAAAACCCACTCCTCATGTGTTCTGTATCCTGAATTCCTTCTTGACAGAGACCAAAAGCCAGGGTAGAGATCCCAGAAAACAGAATTGTTTCATTTTGGGTTTTCTCTTGGGGTCCGGATCAAAACCAAAGATAGAAACATCAGAGTGGTAAGTAAGGAGCAAACCTCCTTTAGTCTCGAGGCTCTTTTTCAGCTATCCTGTTGCGAAACTTTTCTTCTTGTCTATCTATGTTCGTTGTGTCTGTTCTCTCCCTGTATGTGATGTACGGGAATTTTTACAGTTCAGGGAAATAGGTCTGTTAGGAAAGATCAGCAAAGGAGGCAGGAAATAATTCAAAAGCTTTTGCTCTCTCTACCATTTCTCTGGCGAGCACATGGTAATTCTAAGCCAATACCACCACCTAGTAGAAACAGAAATCCTCTTCATGAGGCATATTACTGATCCTTTGTTGTACAGTGCAGCTTTATTCTTGTGCCACTAGAAATCAGGCGCTCAGCCCCTTCTGTGAACTGGAAAGCTCTGCCTTCAGCATTTAGTAGTAAAATGTCCTCCATAGCCAAATTTTAGTTCTGATACTGTCCCATCAGCAAGAAAATGACCATTTGGTCCCTACCTTCTTGTAAGACACCAACTCTGTCTCCAATTAGAACAGTACTTAAATAGTAAGGGCATTTTAAGTTCAGAAGTTAACTGGAACCATTTTTCTAAGGGTAAATGTTTTAGTTTATCCCGAGCTCTAACAACAGGCAATCTAGCACATTGCCTCTGTTAAAGAAGCCTGGCCCAAAGGCAACCATTAGAGTCTCTCACCAGATGCATTTTTGGGGGAGCCAGGCAGGTCACACAAGTCTAGGAAGTCAAAGGGAAATAATAGGCAGATAGCTAGGGCTACTTGGGTAACCATGACTGGGCTCAGAAGTCTAGTTTCCCTGGTGCCGTGGCTTGAAGAGTTACACCTTCAGCCATGGGCAGCATGTTTAACAGGATGCTGGGACCCAGGAACCAGGGAGGAAATATAGTCAGGGGTATCCCCACACTATTCTCTTCTCCACCTAGAGTCACATATAGAAGAGAAGGGGACTAAAGGGATGCCTTCCCTCATTTCTCTTTCTAGATGGGTAACAGATTGTCTTCAACTTGCACCCCTCTGGAGTGTACTCTAAAACACTGGAGCTTGCTTAACCTCAGGACTTTGAAGGGAACAGTGCCTTTTTTTTTTTTTTTGCACAAGGGTATGGCATTCTTTACTAAATTTTTGCAAGTGTTGTAAGATAAACCCAGCTTATTTTAGCAATCACATTGGGCAGGCCCAAAGACAATGGTTCCAAAATTAGAGAAGCAAATTCCAGGAAACCATCTGAGGATTCCCCTTTATTTGTGGCCCTTTCAGTTTCCCTTCTCATTACAGGACCTTAGGTAAATAAAAGGAGACTTAGGCCAATTTTCTGACAGGTATATAGAAGCTTTCTGCAATTTAATTCAGGTCCATGGTGCTTTTCCTTCTTTCACAGTTTTAAATGGCTATTATTATTATTATTATTATTATTATTTTCTTCCAAATTAGGAAAAGTTCATTTTCCAAACTTCAACATGCGTGGCTTAGAGTTGAACTAGGAGGAAGGGAACCCAGAAGCCTGATATGCTGGCAAAAGGGTAAAAGTTTCTTACCAGTCAGGCTTTTGGCCTTTCTGTTCCTGTGGAAACCAGTAAAAGAGATAAGGATCATTGTTTATATTATCTGTAAAGTTATAATTAATGAAAAAGGATTTGTGAGATTGGTCTTAAGCTGTAGATAATCTGGTTTGCTTTGCATGTCTTTCTGTGGTCTGTCAAAGAAAGGGTATCTTAGGTTAGGATGCAGGCCCAGGACCCCATAAGCCTGCTGTTCAAAGCGGTTCAACAAACACAGCTACAGGCCTCCATCTTGTTTCATGTCATTGGGAACATGACCTGTAACCACACGGCAATACTTTTAGTCTCTGCTATATTACAATGGTGGTGGTTTTCTTGTGCTAAGTCAGTTCCTGGGTGAGGGCCACAAAATCAGATAAGCTGGTTTGTCCATCTGGGTGGTGACATCTGATCTGTCAAGGGCACAGTTTACAAAATATCTTAAGCACTGATCTTGAGGGCAGTTTAGGGAGGGTCAAAATCTTGTAGCCACCAGCTGTGCGACTCCTAAGCCATGGTTTCTAAAATTATGGCTAGTTTCTTGGTCTGGTCCCCAGATAAGAGGAAGTATATTTTAAGAAGGGGCTGGTATCATCTTCGTTTTAGACTCCCAACTGAAAACCAGACTCCTCCAAAGTTGGTTCAGCCTATGCCCAGGGATGGGCAAGGACAGCTTGGTGGCTAGAAACGAAATGAAGTTGTTTGGGTTGGATCACTTTCAATGTCTCAGTCACAATTTTGCAATGATAGTTTCAAAAGTTGCCTCTCACCCCTTTGAAAATACCTTGTACACTCATGGTTAAGTCATAACCTAATTAAGGGTTGTTGGTTTTGAGAGGTGACAACATGCTAGCAGCCCTCGCTCCTGGTGACTCCTCAGCCTCAGCGTCCACTCTGGCAGTGTTTGAGGAGCCCTTCAGCCCACCAGGGCACTGTGGGAGCACCTCTCTGGGCTGGCCAGGCAGGAGCCGGCTCCCTCTGATTGCCTGGAGGTGTGGAGGGAGAGGCGTTTGCAGGAACCGGGGCTGCACTGGGTGCTCACAGTCCAGCCAGAGTCCCAGCCTGGGCGGGCATGGGCTGCGCATGCCAGCAATCAGAGCGGCCAGCCAGCGCGGGCCCAGCGCAGTGAGGGGCTTAGCACCCCGGTGAGAAGCTGCGGTGGGTGTGGTGGATCCCCTAGCAGTGCCAGCCCCAGGGCGCAGCGCTGGAGTTCTCGCTGGGCCTCAGCTGCCTCCCCGTGGGGCAGGGCTCCGGACCTGCGCCTGCCATGTCCGAACCCCCAGCCCTACAGTGGGATCTCGCCAGGCCCGAGCCTACCTGAGCAGCACAGCCCCCTGCTGTGCCACGCTGGGTCCCATCAACCGCCCAGTGGCTGAGGAGTAGGCCGTGCACAGCATGGGACTGGCAGGCAGCTCCGCCCGCGGTCCCCGTGCAAGATCCACTAGGTGAAGCCAGCTGGGCTCCTGGGTCTAATGGGGACTTGGAGAACCTTTATGTCTAGCTAAGGGATTGTAAATACATCAATCAACACCCTGTGTCTAGCTCAGGGTTTGTAAATACACCAATCAGTACAGTTCTCTGTATCTAGCTAACCTAGTGGGGACTTGGAGAACTTTTGTGTCTAGCTGAGGGATCTTAAATGCACCAATAAGCACTCTGTGTCTACCTCAGGGTTTGTAAATACACCAGTCAGTACTCTGTATCTAGCTAACCTAGTGGGGACTTGGAGAACTTTTCGGTCTAGCACTCTGTTCCTAGCTAAAGGATTGTAAATGCACCAACCAGTACTCTGTGTGTAGCTCAGGGTTTGTAAATACATGAATCAGTACAGTACTCTGTATCTAGCTAACCTAGTAGGGACTTGGAGAACTTTTCTGTCTAGCACTCTGTGTCTAGCTCAGGGATTGTAAACGCACCAATCAGCACCCTGTCAAAATGATCCAATCAGCTCTCTGTAAAATGGACCAATCAGCAGGATGTTGGTGGGGCCAGATAAGGGAATAAAAGCAGGCTGCTGGAGCCAGCCAGCAGCAATCTCCTTGGGTCCCCTTCCACATTGTAGAAGCTTTATTCTTTCGCTGTTTGCAATAAATCTTGCCGCTGCTCACTCTGGGTCCATGCCGCCTTTATGAGCTGTAACACCACGAAGGTCTGCAGCGTCACTCCTGTGGCCAGCAAGACCATGAACCCACCGGGAGGAATGAACAACTCCAGACAGGAGGAACAAACACACAGATGTGCTACGTTAAGAGCTGTAACACTCACTGCGAAGGTTTGCAGCTTCACTCCTGAAGCCAGCGAGACCACAAACCCTCCAGAAGGAGGAAACTGCAGACACATCTGAACATCTGAAGGTACAAACTCTGGACTACCCTCTTTAAGAACTGTAACACTCACCGCGAGGGTTCATGGCTTCATTCTTGAAGTCAGTGAGACCAAGAACCCACCAATTCCGGACATAGTTTCACTTGTGAGGTTACTTTTTGAAAATTTAAAAATCAAAAATCTTAACTACTTGGCATGGTTAAAGTTGAGTAACAAGGGATTAAAAAGGATTTTCCTGAAGAGTGCTCAGCTTAACTGAAAGTGGATATTCAAGTTATAAGTATAGTTTAAAGACCTTTAGGATTTTCTCTTCTTGCATCTCCACTTTTTTGTTTTGCCACTTTTAAGACATGCATAAGAGGCCCTAAGATAACTTCTGGTAGCATGGGACTCCATGGGAAAACAGAGGAGGTGCCACAGACCGAGTTTTGAGGAAAACAAAAACAAACAAACAAAAAACAGAAAACAACCTGTTTTCCTCATGAAATGCTCACAATTAAAAGCAGATCATTTCCTCTCAAAATCAAAGGCTCTGTTCTATTATGCATTGTGTTATCTGACCCTTTTGAGTTTTGGGAGTATCAAATTACTTTACATTATGAGAGAGTTGTGGTGTGTAATAATTAGATATAAAATACCGTTTAAGGGATGACTAATAGTAATAAATCAGAGAAGCATGCTCTTGGACACATGAATGATATGAAAACATCCCCACCCCCAACTAAGGGATGAGACTCCCATGAGGAGTGAGCTAATTACAAAATAAGCTTATTGGCTTTGGGTTGCCTTGCGCTGAAATGCATGGTAGATGTACTACAGTCTTCTCCCATAGTATCCCCCTAATTTTGGAGACCTAAGATCCAGTATAAAATGTCACCCTTAATTTTAGGAATCTATCTTTGCCTTCAGCTGTGCCTGCTTATTGGGCTCTAAAAATGCATGCCGTCCTGGCCGTGTTCCTCCAAGGACTCCAGTCTGAAACCAGTAATCCAATTAAGAAACTGGCAAATGAAAAATCTCACAAGTGCTGAGTCTCTGTCTGTGTTATTATATAGGTGTTGTGTGTAATGTCTGCAAAAAGAGCTCTAATTGATTGTGTTAAAGAAAAATAAGCACTAAAATCAAATATTTCTTAGTTCATGTGACTTTAATCTTTAAGAAATAAACATAGTCTTAAGGATTTTTGGTAAAATGCAAGGGTCATCGAAATGCAAATAGGTGGTCTAAATAATAAAACTCAGATTGTAGGTTTGTTAAATGTTCCAAGGTTGTATTCTACCTGCTTTAAAGATGGGTAAGGCCTGGGACGCATGGAGCTAGACACTGAAGAGTCAGACCTTATCTGCACTTCTGTCTGGGTCGTAGGCTCCACACCTGGTGCATAATTAAAATCACTTACTAACCAGGTTTCTCTCCAAAAATGAAATTTGCTAAAAGTTAAAAATGGGGAAAGGATTCTCTCTTTAATAAATGGTGCTGGGAAAATTGGCTAGCCATAAGTAGAAAGCTGAGACTGGATCCTTTCCTTACTCCTTATATGAAAATTAATTCAAGATGGATTAGAGACTTAAATGTTAGACCCAAAACCATAAAAACCCTAGAAGAAAACCTAGGTAATACCATTCAGGGCATAGGCATGGGCAAGGACTTCATGTCTAAAATACCAAAAGCAACAGCAACAAAAGCCAAAATTGACAAATGGGATCTAATTAAACTAAAGAGTTTCTGCACAGCAAAAAAAAAAAAAAAAAAAAAAAAAACTACCATCAGAGTGAACAGGCAACCTACAGAATGGGAGAAAACTTTTGCAATCTACTCATCTGACAAAGGGCTAATATCCAGAACCTACAAAGAACTCAATCAAATTTACAAGAAAAAAACAAACAACCCCATCAAAAAATGGGCAAAGGATATGAACAGACATTTCTCAAAAGAAGACATTCATACAGCCAACAGACACATGAAAAAATGCTCATCATCACTCACCATCAGAGAAATGTAAATCAACACCACAATGAGATGCCATCTCACACCAGTTAGAATGACAATCATTAAAAAATCAGTAAACAGGTGCTGGAGAGGATGTGGAGAATTAAGAACACTTTTACACTGTTGGTGGGACTGTAAACTAGTTCAACTATTGTGGAAAACAGTGTGGCGATTCCTCAAGGATCTAGAACTAGAAATACCATTTGACCCAGCCATCCCATTACTAGGGATATACCCAAAGGATTATAAATCATGCTGCTATAAAGACACATGCACATGTATGTTTATTGCGGCACTATTCACAATAGCAAAGACTTGGAATCAACCCAAATGTCTGTTAGTGACAGACTGGATTAAGAAAATGTGGCACATATACACCATGGAATACTATGCAGCCATAAAAAAGGATGACTTCGTGTCCTTTGTAGAGACATGGATGCTGCTGGAAAGCATCATTCTCAACAAACTATCACAAGAGCAGAAAACCAAATACCGCATGTTCTCACTCATAGGTGGGAACTGAACAATGAGATCACTTGGACAGAGGAAGGGGAACATCACATACTGGGTCCTATTGTGGGGAGGGGGGTGAGGGGAGGGATAGCATTAGGATATATACCCAATGTAAATGATGAGTTAATGGGTGCAGCACACCAACATAGCACATGTATACATATATAACAAACCTGAACATTGTGTACATGTA
Organism: Macaca mulatta; assembly: GCF_049350105.2. Lineage (NCBI taxonomy): Eukaryota > Metazoa > Chordata > Mammalia > Primates > Cercopithecidae > Macaca > Macaca mulatta. The sequence continues at coordinate 65,658,697 of NC_133407.1, read as the reverse complement.
CCCTACAACTTAAAGTATAATTAAAAAAAAAAAAAAAAAGTGCAACATGTATTTGAGATCACTAAACAACTTTACATTCAAGGCATATAAAAACAATAAAATGTGTTTTCTTATTAAAAGATTATAGCAAAGCATAGAAATATAAATTTTGCCCAAAGATGATGGATTATGTTAAATTTGTTAAGGTAGAGTTAGAGGCTTAAGCCAGTTGCAGAAAGATTGTAAAAATTAATCTTGAAAAAAATGTGTAAACATTAATTAAACTCAAAAGGGTATTTATGATCTTTTCATAAATTGAGCATTCAAATAAAAGCACAGCAAGAAAGTCTTAAGATACTGATCTGCCCTTTAGTAAAAGGGTTATGAAGGATTTGTAAATATTTCACCTCATGGTCAAATTGGTTAAAATTAGATGAAATTGTCTATAAGATTTCATTTAAACAAATTGGGGTTAACATTAATAAACTAGTGGGAGGGTAAAATTTAGTTCTGAACAAGATTTTCATGTAACAGTAAAGGCTAATGGAAGGTTTCTGTTTTTGAGTCATCATTTTGGCAAAATAAATAATTATGGCAAATTGCCTTTCTTCCAGGGACCCTTAGAACAATCCTAGGAGGAGCCCTAGCTGCTGTTCCCCACATGACACCTCTTTTCAGCAGGAAGTAGCCAGAAAGACTCATCATCCAGCACCCCTAACAGCATTTAGGTTTACCACTCTAGAGTGGGGGATGATACAGGAGTTAAGAAGAAATTACTTAGTAAGGGTATGGGACTCCTTGTAAGATTTCTTTTTAATGAAAAGCAGCCCCAAAGTATTTTCCTCTCTAAAGAAGAGCCACCTGTAAAATCAAGCTGCAGACATAGATACCAGCAGTTGTGTCAATCATGTTCAAGATGGCAGCTCCATCTTTTCTTGTCTTTGTCAGTCACGGGTACAATAAGAAGCAGACAAGATGGTGCAGATAAACTGCAATGCCCATTTGCATAATAATATTAGAGTGGGTGACTAGCATTCCCTGTGCTCTATGTGGGCATCATAACTGATCAAACCAATCTATGAGCCCTATGAAAATCAGATACCGCCGCCTCAAACTGGATTGTAAAGCTCCAGCCATTCCTTTTTTTTCTGCTTGGAGACCCTCTTTTGGGCTCTTTCAACATGGGGAAGCTTTTTCTCTCTTTTCTTCTTTTTCTATTAAACTTTCTACTCCAAAACCCACTCTTCCTGTGTATCTGTGTCCTGAATTTTTTCTCAACTGATACCAAGAGCCAGGGTATATACCCCAGACAATGGAGCTATTTCCCTGTGGTTCATCATAAAACAATTCAGCAAGCAAAAATATTTTTCTTATGCTTTGGTCAATACTGAAATATAACTGGTAAAACAGAGGTGTAAAACCTGTCCTGTTTTCTTCACACCATCCTTTTAAGAATCAAGGAAATGCTTTTTGAAAATTATTTTTTCAATTTTTAATTTGTATGAGTACATAGTAGGTTTATATATTTATGAGGGATATGGGGTATTTTGCTACTATACATTTACAGAACACATAATAATCACATCAGGGTAAAAATGGTATCTGTCACCTCAAGCATTTATCCTTTGTATTATAATATAATTATACTCTTCTAGTTATTTTTAAAGGTACAATTAAATAATTGTTAACTGTAGCCACACTGTTGTGCTAACAAACACTAGATCTTGTTCAGCCTATTTTTTGTACCCATTAACAATCTTCATTTTTCCTCCACTCCTCCACTCCCCTTCCCAGGCTCTTTTAACTGTCCTACTCTACATCTTCATGACTTCAATTGCTTTAATTTTTAGCTCCGATAGATAAGTGAAAACGTGAAGTTTGTCTTTCTGTGCCTGGCTTATTTTATTCAACATAACGATCTCTGGAGCTGTTGTTGCAAGCAATAGAATCTCTTTTTTAATGGCCGAATAGTACTTTATTATGTGTGTGTACCACATTTTCTTTATCCATTCATGTGTTGATGGACATTTGGGTTGCTTCCAAATTTTGGCTACTGTAAATAGTGTTACAATAAAAATAAGAGTGCAGATATCTCTCTGATACACTGATTCACTGATTCCCTTTCTTTTGGGTGTATATCAAGGAGTGGTATTGATGGATCGTATAATAGCTCTGCTTATGTTTTTTTTTTTTTTTTTTTTTTTTGCTATGATTCTTTCTATTATGCCTTAGATCTTGTTACTTGTTATGGGTCTGTTCAGATTTTGAATTACCTCCTTGTTCAATTTTGGTAGGTTGTATGTGTCTTGGAATTTATCTCATTTTTCTAAATAATCCAATCAATTGGCATATAGTCACTCACAATAGCCACTAATAATCCTTTGATTTTCTGCAGTATTGGTTGTAATGTCTCCTTTTTCATCTCTGATTGTATTTGCTTTTTCTCTCTGTTTTTCAGTTTGGCTAAATGACGGTCAATTTTGTTGATCTTTTCAAAAAAATTTTCACTTCATCGGTCTTTTGCTTTGTTTTATTCTTTCAATTGTATTTATTTCTGCTCTGATATATATCTTATTTCTTTTCCTTTACTAAATTTGGGTTGGGTTTGCTTACGCATTTCTATTTCTTTAAGAGGCATCATTAAATTATTTATGTCAAGTTTTTCTCCTTTTTTGATGTAGGTGCTTATAGCTGTAAACTTCTCTCTTAGTGCTGCTTTCAATGTATCTTATTGGTTTTGTTATGTTGTATTTTCATTATCATTTGTTTCAAAAAATTTCAATTTTGTTCTTAATTCATTAAGTGACCCACTGGTCGTACAACAACATATTGTTTAATATTCATGAGTTTTTACAGTTTCCAAAATGTCTCATCTTAATTGATTTTCAGTTTTATTTTACTGAGGTCATATACAATGCTTGATATTATTTTATTTTTATTTATTAAATTTGAGACTTGTTCTGTGATATAACATATAATCTACCTTTGAGAATGATTCACGTCCTGAGGAGAAAAACATGTGTTCTGCAGCCATTGAATAAAATATTCTGTAATATATCTTAGATCCATTTCTTCTATAGTGCAGATTAAGTCCAATCATTCTTTGCTGTTTTTCTCTCTGGGAGATCAGTGCAATGCTGAATGTAGGGTGTTGATATCTCCAACTATTACTGTATTGAGGTCTATCTCTCTCTTAAGCTCTAATAATATTGGCTTTATATATCTGAGTGTTCTTGTGTTGGGTACATATATGTTAGCAATCATTATATCCTTTTTGCTGAATTGATCTTGTCATCATTATATAACAACCTTCTTTTTCTCTTACAGTTTTTGTCTTGAAATCTATTTTGTCTGATGTAAACATAGCCATTTCTTCTCTTCTTTGATTTCCATTGGCACAGAATAATTAACTTTTCCATCTCTTTATTCTATATATATCTTTATAGGTGACGTGTATTTCTTTTAGGCAACAGATCATTGGGCTTTGTTTTATTAATCCATTCAGCCATTCTGTGTCTTTTGATTGGAGAGTTAATTCCATTTTCATTCAATGTTATGATTTATAATAAGCACATATGCCTGCCATTTTGTTGTTTTCGGGTTGTTTTGTGGTCTTCTCTTTTTTCCTCTCTTTCTTTTAGTGAAGGTGATTTTCTCTGCTGGTATGGTTTAGTTTCTTCCTTTGTGTGTGTGTGTATTTGTTGTATGTATTTGATTTAAGGTTGTCATGAAGCTTGGAAATAACATCTTATTAATCATTATTTTAAACTGGTGGCAACTTAGCACTATATACATAAACAAGCAGACAAGCAAAACAGAAACTAATAAAAACCCCAATACCTGAAGTTTATTCCCTGGCTTTGAAACTTTTTCTTGTTTCCACTTATATCTTACTGTACTGTAAATGTCTTGAAATGTTGTTGTAATTATAATTTTTTTCATCTTTTAGTCTTTTGACTGAAGATGAGAGTAGTTTAAACATCACAATTACAGTGTTGTAATATTCTGTGTTTTTCTGTGTACTTATTATTTATTACCAGTGACATTTGTAACTTCCTATGATCTCCTATTACTCACTAATGTATTTTTATTTCTGATTGAAGACTCCCTTTAGCATGTTTTGTAAAGAAGGTATGGTGTTGATGAAATTCCTCAGCTTTAGTTTGGAAAACTCTCTATATCTCATTCATGTCTGAAGAAGTTTTTCACTGGATATGCTATTGTAGGGTAAATGTGAGCTTTTATTCCCCCTCTTCAGTATGTTAAATATTTCATGTCACTCTCTCCTGGCTTGTAAGATTTCCATTGAAAAGTCTACTGACAAACTTCTAAGACCTCATTTGTATGTTACTTGTTTCTATTGTCTTGCTGCTTTTAGGAACTTTTTATTTATCTTTGACCTTTTAGAATTTGATTATTGAGTGCCTGAGGTGATCTTTTTCAGGTTAAACCTACTTGGTATTCTATAACCTTCTTGTACTTGCATATTTATATTTTCACTACGTTTTGGAAGATCTCTGTTATTATCTATTTGAATAAACTTTCTACTCCTATTTTTTCTCTCTAGCTCCTCTTTAAGGCGAATTACTCTTAGGTTTACCCTGTTGAGGTTGTTTTCTAGTTCTTGTAGGCATGCTTCTTTATTTTTTATTCTTTTTTCTTTTGTCTTCTCTGACTATGTATTTTCAAATAGCCTGTCTTCAAACTTACTAATTCTTTCTTCTGCTTGATCAATTCTGCTATTTAGAGATTCTGATGCTCTTTCAATTCTCTGTCTGAAAGATCACATCTGTGTGTTATGAACATTGATCCCTGGTGCCCTACTTAGTTCATTTAGTGAGGTCATGTTTTCCTGGATGGTCCTGATGCTTCTGAATATTCATTGGTATTTAGAGATTGATGAGTCAGGTATTTATTTTAATCTTCACTATCTGGGCTTATTTGTATCTGTCTTTCTTGAGAAGCTATCCAGGTCTTCCCAGTGGCTTTGGTGTTGCTATTAAAGCTGTATGTGCATTGGGGGCACTCCAAGTCCAGTAACTTTGGCTCTATCAGACCTATGGAGCTACCACCTTGGTGGTCTTGAATAAATTCTGGAATAATTCTCTGGATTCCAATAGAGACTCTAGTTCTCTATCTTATGTTCTCCCAAATAAATGGAATCCCTCTCTTTGTGTTGAGCTTCTTGAGGTATGGGTGGGTTGTCACAAGCACCCCTGTGACCACCATTGATGGTGCACTTGGTCAGAATTGAAGGCAGCACAGCACTGTGTCTCACTGAAGGACCATTACCTGGTTACCATCTATGTTTCCTCAAGTCCCTAGCACTCTACAATCAGTAGACAGTGAATCCAGTCTTGATTGTTTCCCTCCTTTCAGGGTGGCAAATTCCCCAGGCCCCAGGTGAGTCCGAAAATGCCATCCAGGAGTCAGGGACTAGAGTTGGAAACCTTAGAAATCTACATAGTCCTCTATTCTGTTGTAGCTAAGCTGTTCACAAAACACACAACAATGATTTTGCAACTTCTCCATCTCCTTTCCATAGGCAGAGAAGCCTCTCCCTATGCCCGTGACCACCACAGCTCCCTAGGAAGTACTGCCAGACTACCACCAATGTTCCCTGAAGGCCCAAATGCTTTTCACTCAGCTTGTAGTGAATGCTGCCAGTCCTGGGACTTAGCTCTAAGACTGGCAGAGTAGTTGCAGTCCTTCTGGCCTAGAATGTCTTTCAGGTTTATTTAGGACCCTGGAACACTTTAGGTCATGGTGGCGAGGCTTTCAGAAACTCATGTTCCAACCACTGGGAAGGGTGACTTCCTTTTTTCTGGAACTGGTCTAATACACCCTCCATAAGTGAGCATCAGCTGAGTTCAGCCCAGTTTTGCTTTCCACTGTGTCAGGGCAGCACTAAGATCAATGTAGAGTTCTGTAGTCACTGCACTTTCCCTCCCCTAAGCATGCAGATTCTCTCTCTACACCACAGGGCCACTGTCAGTGGATTGGGGAGGGTGGCATCAGTGATTCAAGACTGTCTCTCCTTACCTCTTCAGTGTTTCTTTTGGTGATATAACATTAAAACCAGGTACTGTGATTGCTCACCTGATTTTTGGTTCTTATGAAAGTGACTTTCTGTGCAGATAGTTGTCAAATTTGGTATTCCTGTGGGAAGGATGATTGTTAGATGCTTCTGTTCAGCCATCTTGTTCTACATGCTTGACTGTGAATAAGTTTAAGGTATATATTACTGGTTCAAATTTGTTCTTGCTTATACTTTTAATACTTACTATTTAATAATACTACTTGCTAATTTTTAAAATAAAAAGTTGACACTAGGTATACTACAGTTTCCTCTACTTGACCTGTCAAGAGTGGCATCAAGTTGTAAAAATGGCAATGAATTACTTTCTGTCTTTGAGCGACCTTGTTTAAGCCTTTTATATGTGTCAAATATTTCTACCATTACTTTTCTTAAGAAAAAAAAAAAAAACATTCATAAGTTGAAAGTAAAGCAGGAGCATAGCTGCATGTCCTTTCAATGTCATTGTTTAACAGGCTCACTGAAGAATTATTTAATTACCTAGGAGGGTGCACCTGCGTTTTCCTGTGTTTTCCTATTTATTATTTTATTAGGGCCCTGAAACTGTGAAATTAAATGTTAGCTTATAAGTTTTTGTCAGGTAGGAAGGATAAGCTAGAAGATTTTAGGATTTCAGTTTTAAGGGTTATCAGACATTTACAATTTTTACTATTAACAAGTTTTTGTGAATTCTTTAAATAAATCTCTGTTCATTGAATTATGTTTTGACATAAATTTAATAACTTACTGGTTCTGTCACTGATGAATACAATAAATTAAATTTGACAAATGTGTATTCTGTTTGTATAATAGTCATCCTTCTAACTTTTAAAAAGTTATATGTTAACAGCTTTGGAAGTTCTATGAAGATGCTCTTTATAATCACATATCACAGACAATTACACTGAATTACCTGGAAACAGCAACTGATGGCACAGATTTTCTTGACCCCCCTAGGTAATTTTCAAGAGGCATTAGAACTTTAACTTTCTGACTCTGCAAAATGATTATATCAGACAGACATTACTTGCTTATCTACTTCCGCATTTTCTTTATGAAATAGAATAAATTTACTTTGGTTAAAATTGTAATTAATATGGGTAGTTGCAACTACAGCAGGATTGGTATTAACAGAGAAATATAACTGTGTATGCAAAACTGTGAGGTGATTTTTTGATTTTCAAAAAAGACAGTAGTTATATTCTAAAGTTCCTATATATTCTAGACTATAAAAGAACATAGTGGCCGGGCGCGGTGGCTCAAGCTTGTAATCCCAGTGCTTTGGGAGGCCGAGACGGGCGGATCACGAGGTCAGGAGATCGAGACCATCCTGGCTAACACGGTGAAATCACGTCTCTACTAAAAAAAAATACAAAAAACTAGCCAGGCGAGGTGGCGGGCGCCTATAGTCCCAGCTACTCAGGAGGCTGAGGCAGGAGAATGGCATGAACCCGGGAGGCGGAGTTTGCAGTGAGCTGAGATCTGGCCACTACACTCCAGCCTGGGCGACAGAGCGAGACTCTGTCTCAAAAAAAAAAAAAAAAAAAAAAAAAGAACACGGTGAAAGACAAAACTTCAGTGTGTATGGGAATTGAGGTAAATAAATTTTATTTGTCTTCATTTCTAATATTTTATTCTGAAACTAAGTTATCAAATGTGTTCCAATTTTGGCAATGTTTGGCCAGTTTTGATGAGTTTATTCATATGAAAATCACTTTTAGAGGAAGATTGTGAATCCTTTACTTACAAATATTTTATCAGTGCAAAACTTGACTCTGGCTTTTCTTTATTCAAATGAAAATTGATCTTAAAGAATCAATCTTCTATTATCTGTGATTATTAATATTTTTTTTTACCATTTGTGAATTGGCCCAGATAACAGATATTCTAATCTGAACTGAATAATTTCTGTTGACTTTTTTTTTTATATTCTTTTTTTTTTTTTTTTTTTTTTTTTTAAACACACACAGGTTACTGGCCTCTGAAGAGACTGGCTTTTTATATAGCTGGATGAATTTCTTCTGCTACAGCATTTTATTATCATTCTGATTAGATAGGCAATCAAACATTATTTCCCAGGTCACATGATACTAACTTAAGTGAGCAAATTTACCCTGACAGCTAGTAGTTATTTAGAATGTTGGTTGTATTATTTTGAATGTCAATATCCATCTGTTTTCTGATGAATCTACTATAATTTTTTTTCTTCTAAGTTATCGAACCCTCAGATGTCTTAGAGATACTTTCAAAATGTCTTCAAAGTCAAAACTATTTTCATAATAATATGTTATTTACAGTTTTTCACTTTCATTCTTTCAATAGTGTGCAGGAAAGTTTTCCAAAAGCTATATACAACATGTGATATTGCGAGAGATTCAAAGCAGATTGGAAAATTCAACTGTTTTCTATTAAGGTATAAAAACAAATTCTCAAAATTAATAAAACAGTTCTACTCTTTCTACTGTATTTTTGTTTTAAGTAACAGTTTTCTTTACATTAATATTTATGTTTATTAGGTTTATTGTTTAATATTTAATATAATACATATTGATAAATGTATCCCATATAAGCAAAAACTCTTCAGATTTTTCAAAAATATTTAAGATTATAAAGTTATGTGAATACTAAAAAGCTTGAGAAAAACTATAATATACTATTCTATGTAAACTGATGTCAATCCTTTTTACACAGTGTCAAATTCTCCCTGAATCAAAGAATATTCAAATCATATAAACAAATATTTCACTGAGTTACCTTATATGAAAGTACAGTTGTTTATTTAGGTTCACTAAAAATCTGTCCTTCTTTTGTCTTTTATAATTAAAAAATCAATTTTGCAGTTAAAGCCATATCTACAGTATTATTTAACATGAAGCCTCATTTAATCAGATATGACCAGCCCACCACTATTGGGAGAACCCACCCCCATTATTTCAGTGTAGGTTCTTTCTATTTTCCCTAAGTGTCAGCTGGTCTGAGAAATAAAGAGAAAGAGTACAAGGAGAGGAATTTTACAGCTGGGCTGCTGGGGGTGACATCACATAGTTGTAGCACCGTGATGCCCACCTGAGCCGCAACACCAGCAAGTTTTATTAAGGATTTCAAAAGGGGAGGGGGTGCAAGAACAGAGAGTAGGTCACAAGATCACATGCTTCAAAGTTCGAAAAGGAGAACAAAGATCACATGCTTCTGAGGCCAATAAAGATCACAAGGCAAAGGGCAAAATCAAAAACTCCTGATAAGGGTTTATGTTCAGCTGTGCACGTATTGTCTTGATAAACATCTTAAACAACAGAAAACAGGGTTAGAGAGCAGAGAACTGGTCTGACCTCAGATTTACCAGGGTGGGGTTTCTTCCCCACCCTAATAAGCCTGAGTGTACTCCAGGAGACCAGGGCGTATTTCTGTGCTTATCTCAAATGCATAAGACAGACACTCCCAGAGCAGCCATTTATAGACCTCTCCCAACGAATGCATTCCTTTCCCAGGGTCTTAATTATTAATATTCCTTGCTAGGAAAAGAATTCAGTGATAATTTCCCTACTTGCAGGTCCATTTATAGGCTGTCTGCAATAAGAAAAATATGGCTTTATTTTGCCCAACCCTGCAGGTAGTCAGACTTTATGGTTGTCTTCCCTTGTTCCCTGAAAATTGCTGTTATTCTGTTTTTTGTTTTTCAACATGCACTGATTTCATATTGTTCAAACACACATGTTTTACAATCAATTTATACAATAGTGATCCTGAGGTGACATACATCCTCAGCTTATGAAGACAACAGGATTAAGAGATTAAAGTAAGAAAGGAATTAAAAATTATAAAAGTATTAACTTTGGGAACTGATAAATGTCCATATTAAAATGAAATCTTCACAATTTATGTTCAGAAATTGCAATAAAGACAGGCATAAGAAATTATAAAAGTATTAATTTTGGGAACTGATATATGTCCATATTAAAACAAAATCTTCACAATTTGTGTTTCTCTGCCTTGGCTCCAGCTGGTCCCTCCGTTTGGGGTCCCTGACTTCCTGCAACACACCACCAAAAAACAAAGATTATACTTTACATGTAGAAACAAGTAGCAAGGAGAAAAGAGCAATCATGTATAAAAATACCGTAGAAAAAAACACAATATCATGGAGGAAAGCCTCAGCCTGTGAAAGTGCTAGGATTACAAGTGTGAGCCATTACACCTGCAGCATTATAATTAAAAAAATAAAAAACATTGGGAAATTGAAAGGACATTTTTGAAAATTGAACTGGTGACTCAAGAAAACATAAAAAAAAGACAGAGTGAAGCAAGTAGAGAGAAATGAGTTGAAAGGGAAGCAAGATAAAAAGGAACTAACAAAGCATTACTGGTATTCCTGAGTAAGAGAAACCCAACTAATGGAACAAAAGGTACATTCTAAAATAACATATTAGACAGAAACAATGTCTAGAGAGTGAAACAAGGCATTTCTTGTTAATTTATTCCTTGAGGCATTTGCTATTTCTACAACCATGTCGTAGAGACAGAATTTGACCAACAAGCAATAGTTGATAAGGCAAGAAAACAAGCAAAGTATTCAGCAGTTTAAAGGAGGAGGAACAAACAGAGAGTTGATGGCCTTCCACCAATTGATGGCCTTCAATGTCTCTCAGTCAGACTGCCATAGGTCAAATGATTAAAGAGTGAACCACATGGAAGTCCTCATTAAAGCTTAAGACTTACACAAAAGCAGCTCAATTCCTTACACTTAGTATTTGATAGAAGAAAAGTTAATCCTCTCTGGAGGAAAATAATATCATTAAGAGCCTAAAATTTTATTCATAAGCTTTTATACAAAATTCCAAGACTAATAAAAATATTAAAGTGAGTAAAAAAGGTATGAATTAATTAAAATTAAAAGACATATGGCAGAGATGCATAGTCACAAGAAATATAAGCAGTGTTTTTATCAGATGTGGAGTTTTAAATGACTATGCTTAATATATCAAGAACTTACAAAAGAAGAAGAAGACTATCAATAAAGAACCAAAAATTATAAAATAAAAGATAAAATGAAATTCTAGAAATAAAACACACAGTAAATGTATTAGATGACTTTCACTGATTAGATACCCCAAAAGAAACTTCCCAGTTTAAAGAAAAGATATTTAAGTGGAAAATATAGGAAAAAATCTTTGGAAAACAATGAAAAGCTTATGGGATTCCCAGAAAAGGAAGAAAGAACAATGGGATAGAAGGAATATTAGAGGAGCGAATATCTGAGGGTAGACTTTTCACCCTGATGAAAGTGCCACAGATTCTAGAACTACTACAAACTCCAAGTGAGAGAAATACAAAGAAAACTACATTTATAGGCACAGAAGAAATACAGAAAGCAGAGAGAAAGTGTACGTACTACTTTTAAATAAACAAAATAAAAATGAATAGCAACATTACAAAAGAAAATTTGAAAATACAAATTTTTCTATAATTCTGTAAAAACAATAAGAATCAATATAAAATCCTTAGCCCCCAAATAATATATATTTTTAAAAGACTGATATAAAAATCCCAGAATAAAACACTTCGTAGAGTGGTGTTAGTCAAATAGAAAATTATAGCAAATGTGACTGGGCACAGTGGCTCATGCCTGTAAAATGATAGCAAATGAAAGAGCATGGTGGTGCAGAAAGAAATAAAGAACATTAAAAACTAAAATATATAAATCCAGATGAAACAACATCCTTATGAGACTTAAGAAATATATATTGTTTTAAAATACATAGCAAAACTGTACAAAAGCAGAGAACTATTACACATAAAATATTTCAGGTTCTTGTATTGTCTGGGAATGACAAAAGTGAATATTGATATTAGGCTTTCATAAGTCAATAGTGTACATTTTCATTTCTGGACTACTCACTAAAATAATGGTAAAATAATGTGTAACTAAAAGTTTATACAGATAAAACATTTAGAATATATATTTTTAGGCCAGGTGCGGTGGCTCACATCTGTAATCCCAGCACTTTGGGAGGCCAAGACGGGTGGATCACGAGGTCAGGAGATCGAGACCATCCTGGCTAACACGATGAAACCCCGTCTCTACTAAAAATACAAAAATTAGCTGGACATGGTGATGGGTACCTGTAGTCTCAGCTACACGGGAGGCTCGGGCAGGAGAATGGCGTGAACCCGGGAGGCGGAGCTTGCAGTGAGTGAAGATCCTGCCACTGCACTCCAGCCTGGGAGACAGAGTGAGACTTCAAAAAAAAAAAAAAAACAAAAACAAAAACAAAAAAACACATATTTTTAAATAGAAATAAAATGAACACAGAACAGCTGGCACTAATATAATCTAAGACTGACATTTAGATTTGAATAAACTTGTTGACAATAATAATAAAAGGGTTATAAAACTTGATTTTTTAAAATATTGCTTACTAAAGAGATGCATTTTAAATATAAGAAAGCAGAAAGGTTGGAGATAAATACATGGAAATTATAAACCATTTAAACAGTGACAAAAGAAAACTTATATTCATGTCAGAACATGAAGATTTTTGAATCAAGAGCACTACTTCAGATAGTTATCTTGGAATAATAAAATATCCAATCCACGATTTGATATTTTATATGGATATAGGATATCCATAAAAATCTTAATTTTTATGTACTTAATGACATAGAGTTTAAATATTTATTTTTAAACATGACAGACATAAAGGAGAAATTGACAAATACAACATCACATTAGAAATTTGAATAAAGCCTTCTCAAAAACTGAAAAATAAAGCTAAGAATCCGCACAAAGATAGTTTGGACAAAGTAAATTAAGAATTGGACTTGACACGTGTAAAACACTGCAATCAACTGCCAAATACACAGTCTCTGAAAAGTACATTAACTAGTTACATTCTAATAAATTAATTTTATGCTGAGATAGCTTCCCTGGGAATATTTAAAAATATTTGTTTTCTCAGAGATTAACAAAAGGACAAAATAATTCTTCAAATTGTATTAATCCAGATTACATTTAAAACCAATACCTATCAAGGATATTACAAGGAAACATTAAAGACTAATATGTCTCGTGAATATGAGATAATCCACTTAAAAAGGCAGTAAAATAGAGCCAATAATATAAGATAAAAAACATATGCATATAGGATAAAAAACACAATTATTATGTGAATATTCCAGGAATACAAGTTCCGTGTTTATTATAATTACATTCAATTATAATAAAGATATTATTAAATGCAGATATGTTATTTATCAAATTTTAATGGTTGTGAACGTCCTAAATATGATCAAAAATATGCAGAAATATTCTAAAGAAAACATATTTAATGGGAAAACACTAAAGTCTTTTCTGCTGTGTTTTTTAAAAAAGTCAGGGATGTCTTTTATCACTCCTTTTATTCAACAATGCACTGTAGATTCTTGTGCAAAATACAAAAGAAATTATAAGATTAATGTGAAAGAAACAAAATCAATTACTTGAAGACAGCCTTATTGGATTTGTCGAAAATACATATTTGTGTATTTTGCACAAGAACATACATACATACAGACATAAGGAAAGTCACGACAATGAGGAAATCATAAGAAAAACTTGCAATAAAGAATTAGAAAATAAAATTTTAAGTTATTGCATTTACAATAGCATCAAAGGCATTAAGTATCTAATATATATCTATAAAAGTATATGCAAGATTTCTGCAACTTTTTACTGAGAAATATAAATGATGAACAAAGGTATAAAAATAGCCAAGACACAGAGAGAGTATATACACAGAGAGAGAGAGAGAGGGAGAGAGAGAGATTCTGCCTCCTGGGTTCAAGAGATTCTCCTGCCTCAGCCTCCCTAGTAGCTGAGATTATAGGTGAGTGCCATCGTGCCTAGCAATTGTGTGTGTGTGTGTGTGTGTGTGTGTTAAGTAGAGATGGTTGTTCAGGCTGGTCACGAACTCCTGACCTTAAATGATCCACCTACCTTGGCCTCCCAATGTGCTGGGATGACAGGCATGATCCACCATGCTCAGCCAAGACAATCTTAAGAGCAAAGCTGGAGAATTTACTCTAATGGGTATAAAAATCAGATATTTTATATAATGAAGAAAGTAGGATATTTGTGCAAAATAAAACACAAACCAATGTTATAGAATAAAAATCAAGTAGCGCATACATATATAAATATTTATAACAAAATATAGAACTTCACAGAATTATGGAAATATTGGCCTTTTCAATAACTAATTGTAGGAGAATTATCTTTCTCCTATGAAGGAAAAAAATGTTGGTTTATACCTAACATGATACATGTTATTTCCAAAGAGGTGAGGGTTCTAAATGTGGAAGGTAAAATGAAATCTTCTATGATATATAATACCTTCATTATAATAAAGGAGATAAAAATGTCTAAAACAGTATATGAACTGTTTAAACAATTAACGAAATAATTGTTAAATTGAATTTTAAGACTAAGCCTTTCTCAACAAATTTTATCACTAAGAGAGTTAAAGCACAAAATAGACAGTGGGAAAAGATATTTGCAGTACATTTTTCTAAAGAACAACTTATATCCAGATTTTATAGAAATAAATTCCTACAAGTCATTACAAAAAAATTAAAAATGGGAAAAGTACTACTAAAGATTAAGCACTTAATAGAAGATATGCGATAAATAATATAAAAGATTTCTAAATTTTATTAGACATCAGGGAAATACAAATGAAAAACAGAATTAAACATCATTGTACTCTGGCAAGAATTGCTAAAATACAAAGACTTGACATTTTGAATTCAGATACAATGTAAATAAGAGTAAATTGGTTTAACCATTTTGAAAACTGTTGAGTCGTATCAACTAAAGGTGGATGTTAGATATACTCTATGACCAAACATTTCGTATCAACTAAAGCTGGATGTTAGATATACTCTATGACCAAACATTTCTCTTGCTCAATGGAAATGTTTACACATGTGCGCTAAAAGACACATACAAAAATATTTCTGACTACACAATTCATAATAGCTCAAACTCGTAACAATACAAAGTCAAAGTTGCATGACTAAATTATGTTATATTTGTGCAATGGAACACTGTAGAGCAAAGAAAAGTAATAAATTTGCTGTCTGTAACAGGATGGGAAGATCTCGCAAACATAAAATTGAGAACAAAATAGACACAAAAAGTACCTGCCATAAGATTCCATAAAAATTGCTTACTTTAAAATATTTAAAAATAAGCAAAACTAATATAATGTTTTAAATCAAGACTATGTTTATCTTCAGAAAAAAATGTTAATGGTTATTGACTGTAGGGTATACGAGGGGCTTCTGGATTGCTAAAGATCTTTTTCTTCACATGGATAACAATTATATAGAAGTGCTCAAATTGTGCAAATTCATTAAGCCATAAAGTTATACTTTTCAAATTTTCACATTGCTCTAGGTTTGGTATATTTCAACAAATTTTGCTATACAAGTAGATATGTTACTAAAACATGAATCGAATAGCCAATTATCTTTGAATATGTACAAATTTACGATAGATAATACCTACAAGTGCTTCTTGAAGAAAATTGGTTAACAATAATTGTCCAGTCAGTTATGGAGAGGACAAGGGCAAAGGTCTCAGGAATGAGATATGTGGGGAAAAAAAAAATTGTGAGATTTAGGTTCACTTAAATATGAGAACAGTGATAAAAATTAGAATTAAAGTTAGAAAATCTAATTGAATATAATAGATTTATAATATACAAATTACACTGTAGTTTTCAAAGATCAGAAGCTGATAAAGAGCATATATAGAAAGAAGTATGAGATTACTAATATCCTCACCTTTCAAAGAAAAAAAAGCAATAGTTGTAAAGTCATTGTTTATAATGAACCATGGGATTACAAAACATCATTATCATTCAAATCTACTTTTCATAAGCATTTTCTTTAACTATAGAGAGATTTCTAAAGATACAGGAAGACTGAATTCTAAAAGGAAATTTGGGGTAGTACAATTTGATGTGCAAAAGAATTCTTGGAGCAGATGTATGACGAACCAAAGAATAGATTCTTCAGGTGCTTTCATTGGTATTTATATGCTTATCTGCTTAAATTACATTGGTGATTATGGATATTTTACCATTTCAAACACCAAATTGATAAATCCCTCTGCATTTGGTGTATGCTTGAAAATAAAACTAATTAGCCTCTTTCTTAACAATGAAAACAGATATAGATAAGTTATGCCACTTGTTCAAAATCAGAATACAACACAGATTGAATTAACGTTATAAATTTTATTTCCACGAGTCACCTGAAGCATTTATAATTAGGGTCTTTTTTTTTTTTTTTTTTTTTTTTTAATACAAGAGTCTCGCTTTGTTGCCTAGGCTGGAGTGCAATGGCGCCATCTGGGCTCATTGCAACGTTCGTCTCCCAGGTTCAAGCAATTCTCCGGCCTCAGTCTCCTGAGTAGCTGGGACTATAGGCATCCGCCACTGCACCTGGCTAATTTTTGTACTTTTAGTAGAGATGGGGTTTTGCCACGTTGACCAGGTTGGTCTCAAACTCCTGATCTCAGGCGATCCACCAGTCTCAGCCTCCCAAAGTGCTGGGATTACAGGCATGAATCATCGCGCCTGGCCTCAATTAGGGTTTTCTATTGAGGCAAGAATTCTTGTAAAAGTTATTTGCTTAAGGAGCCCTCATCAGAGAGACAGGGAGAAACAAAAATTGAAAAAGCCAAATAAGGTAGTTAAAGAGAACTAAGCATGGATGTAGTCCCAGTTGAATAAATTAACTTCAACTTGGTTCTATAGAGAGATCTGAAGCATAAATTGCACTACAGAGTTGCACGCGCCCCTTTCCCCTGAGGCAAGGATGCCACCCTTTTGTACACTGAGATGGTTAGTTATGGGGTGCTCCCTCTCTGGTGGGTGGGATACAACCTTCTGGGGAAGGGGTCTCCCATTGGCTAAGAACAATTCTCTAGAGGAGGAGGTCATTAGAAGGCAACCCTCACAACTAGAGAATGAGTATCCCAATCAGGTAAAGGAGATTGTGGGAGGACACCAAATAGTTGCAGTATGGTGGCATTCTAGTTGCAGCTGGAGTCATTACATAAAGTGTCGAGTAAAAGTAAATGCTGGAATCATTAGCTTGTATGCATCAGTATTCTTAAGTTAAGTCAATCCACTATTATCTCCTCCAGCATATTACAATCTTCCCAAAATGCAGAGATCAGAAGTATGACAAATACAAGGTAATTTCATCTGTCTTTCATTAATTCATGGCAAAAATTTTTTCTACTACTTTAGCTTCATGAGAATGTTTCCATTCTTACTGCAAAGAGTGTTCTCCATGTACAAGTACTCTGTAAATTCTCTACTACTTTCCTCCTTTTTTTTTTTTTTTTGTGGCGGGGAGAAAGTGGTACTGTCCTCTTAGTTCTCATCGACCCTTGTGTCTCACCCACCCTTGTGTCTTCTCATTTGTCTCCACAATGGCTTTTCTCTGTTAGATCTTCAGTATTCATTTTGTTTTTTACTCCTTTTGGTATTTATTTATTTATTTATTTATGTTTATGTGTTCAAACTCTCCTAATTCAGCTATAATTTTCTTTAAATGTATCCTCTTATTTTATTGCCAATCCTTTAGGAATAATCAGCATTTCTGTTTCTTCAGTTTCTTCATTCTGCTTTCTACCCTTAACCCCACAACTACTGAAATCTACATATTTTTAAAAACATCCATTATCCCCAAAATATGAAACCAGTTGCCTTGTTCATCCTTTTCCAGTTTTCTTATAGTTTCACCATACGCTCTTTGTAAAAACCTTCTCTTGTTCTGGATCCCAGAACATTGTAGCACCCAAGAGCTTTACTTCTTTTGTTTATTTATGTGCTTATGTTTTTCTCATACCTCAAACGACTGTGTTTTGTTTTCTTACATTCTCTCTGTATATGTTTTTCCTTTCATTTGTTCATTATTACATTTATTGCATTTATTTGTCACTATAGTCATCTTATTTTCCTAAACTCTTATGTAGTATTTCAAAGATTCTTCAGTAAACTTTTATCTGGAAAACTTAATAAAGCTTCAAACAATTCTAAAATAAAGTATTTTAATCTCTGTGTGCAAGTGTGGGGTTTCTTCTCTCTTTGTCTTTCTTTTTCTCTTTTCTTATCACACAAGGTAACCTAAGAGACATATTTGGGAGATACTTAAATCATTCATCACTTTATCATTTAAATTTAGCTTCATTCTGAATTATATTATGTCTACTTAAATCATGCTTAGTTAGTGCTTGTGAATGTTATCTGAATTTTTATTATAACAAGAATAATGAGTATCTTTTAAAATCACTATTATTTTCACAGTAATGATGCAAAAAAATACTGATAACCAGAAAAATGAAAAGACATTTCCTGACTGATTTCTTACATTCGTTCTTTTCTAAAGTTGGTGATTGTACTTAAAAGTTAAAATTAGCACCAAGAAATGTTTCATAATTGTCTTTTAATTACAGACTAGATTTCAGATGATTAACTGTATGCAATTTATACATAAAATGTCTCATAATTTCAGTGAATGTTCATCTCTCAAAAATAAATTTAATAGCTATTTTGTAATAGTAAAATTAGAAAAATATATGTTTCAAATTAAAGTCACAGTTAACAAAATAGTAAGAAGTTTGTATTGGATAATTGTAATACCCACAATTCTTGTAATTATTGTAATTCTCTTAATACTTGTAATTCTTAAGGAATATGTATCTGTCCTAGGGGAAAACATTTTGTGTATTACTTTTTTAGAAACCTTATATGTAATCATGAATACACATTTCTGACTCTTCTACTCTAGAAAATATATTCTAAGATATTAAATTTGCATCTGATTTAATGTCAACAACTGCATTCTTTCTAATCCTCCAGAAAGAGAATATTTAAATATATCCTTTCAGTTCATCAACCAAAATTTAGTGGGTGATAAGATATAATTAATATTAACATTCATTAAAATTCAGATTTTATTTCTAATATGATTGCATCAGTACATACATTCCAAATTATTTCATTTTATTAAACCGAAATAGGTAACACAAAATAAATTTTTATTTCCCTAAAACATTTTATAGTTAATAAGTTTTTAAATATGAAGTAATATTTCACTATTCTCAGCTTTATTTGTATAAGTATAAATTTAAAAATCTGTAATATTATAACATAGTAAAGCTTATAATAAGCTTGTATAATAATAAGCTTTGTATTATAATAAAACTTTAATAAAATAATTTAAAATGTATTTGTTACTTTCATATTCCTGAACACACAAAACATCTGACAAGTTTATTTCCCTTGTGTCTTTTAGGAAAATTAGTGATAAAAGTTTCTGTAATAATCTTAAAATATCAAATAGAGATAATAGTATCCCCTAAACAAAAATATTTGATAGAATGCATGTTTGTTCAATTCATGAAAAAATATGGATGTGGAAACCAGCTGGGGGGAAGCAATTTTTGTTTGGAAAATACGTAATTTTCTCTCTTTTTCTTAGAAGCTAAGGTTTATTCCCATTTTATTTATTAAAAAATATAAACACATCTTATTATAGCAATGGGGTTTATGTTCACCACTGATTGACTTAAAGAATAATTACTGGCAGGGTATGATGTCTCATGCCTGTAATCCCAGTGCTTTGAGATGCCAAGGTAAGAGGATTGCTTGACTCCAGGAGTTTGAGACCAGCCTGGGTAGCATGGGTAGCATAACGAGACCCCAACTTTACAGAAAATTTTTCAAAAAATTAGCCACGCATAGTGGCACATGCCTGTAGTCCTAGCTACTCAGGTGGCTGATGTGGGACAACTGGTTGAGCCCGGGAGTTTAGGACTGCAGTGAGTCATGATCACACCACTGCACTCCAGGCTGGTTGACAGTAAAAGATCTCATCTCTTTAAAATAAATTAATTTTTTTAATAACTATTCTATGCTGATCAAGAAAGTAAACTTTTACTCTGCACTGTCATCTGATCAAGGTTGAAAAATTACTCAAATCTTGTCCTAAGAGGCTTAAATATGTCCAAGTCAATTGTACTCAAGAGAGTTTGAGGCCACATCCTTCTACTTTAGTCCCCTGTATTCAAAATGCAAGGTCTTTTATCCCTCTTTTTCCATTCCTGCCTTTCCAGTCCAAGTCAACCCTTTGTTAATATTAACATCTATTCCATCAGGCCAAATAGCATTTGTTTAATAGGTACTCCATAGTGACACATAGATGAATATTGATATGTAAATGGAAAACTTGCATTCAATCCCTCATGTATTTTATGTTATGAAATTTTTCAAATGATTTCAAATAATTGGGAAGTTCCTTGCCTAGGGAACTAAAAGTATCAAGACATTTGGATGCATATTGATACTGATTGAGACATAAAATATTAGTTATTAACCATAGTCATGTCTAATTTTATTTTGCTCCATTATGACTGCTAGTAGAATATCGACAGTTTTTGAAGTTCTTGTATTCTTATATTGAATTCAAGGAATCTTTTATAACAAGTAATTGTTGCTATTTTTTCTTTTGTTTTCATTTCTTTTTTTTGTTTGTTTTTTTCTGAGACAAAGTCTTGCTCTGTTGCCCAGGTTGGAGTGCAGTCGTGTGATTTCTAATGATACGTTGTTAGGTGCATAGTCATTAATAATTGCTATGTCTTTGAGAGCACTAACCCCTTTGTTTCTGATAATTTTCAGTCCTCTGAAGTCATTTTGTTTTCTAAATTAATATAGCTATTCTAGTTGTCTTTTGATTTGCCTTAGCATGGTATATTGCCACTTTACTTTTAGCCAATCTGAGTCTATTCTTAAAATGGGTTTCTTGCAGACAACATAATATTGGGTCTTTGGGATTTTTTTTGTGTGTGTGTGATATTTGTTTGTTTGTTTGTTTTTAAATCCAGTCTAACAGTCTCTGTCTTTTACTTGGTACAATTTGATCATTCATATTTAAATATTTAAAACAATTCGTGATATAGTAGGATTGTTATCATGTTTGTAACTGTTTTATATTATACTGTTTTTTCTTCTCTTTTTCTGAATTCTCTAATTTTAATTAAGAATATTTTGATTATATTTTATCTTCTCTCGTAACATATTAACTATACATATCTTAAAACGAATGTTGAGCTACAGTTTGCAACAATGCCTTTTTAACTAATCAAGTTTACCTCAATAACACTATATCATTTCATGTGTACATAGTACAGGTATCTTATAACTGAGTATTCTCAATTTCTGTCTTTTACCTCATGACATTGCTGTCATTGATTTCACTTATTAATGTATCATAATCACCCAATATACTGTTATTATCTTAAACAGTTCTCTTTTACATTATGAATAAAAATAACGAAAGATTTAATTTTACCTTCATCTATTCCTTCTCCAAAACTCTTTCTTTTTAAATTTATATCCAAGTTTCTGACCTATATCATTTATTTTCTCCCAAGTACCTTCTTTTAACAGTTATTGCAAGGCAATAATGTCTGCTGGTGATGATTTCCCCCAGTTCTTGTTTGTCTAAGAAAGTCTTTATTTCTCCTTCACTTTTGAAAAGTAATTTTGCTGGATTCAAGAATACTACTATTTTTTTTCCTTTCAACACTTTCTGTAGTCCATTCCATTCTTCTTGCCTACCTAGTTTATGAGAAGAAATCTGATATATAATTGTATCTTTGTTCCACTATGGGTAAGGTATATTCATTTCCTAGCTCCTTTGAAGATATTTCTCTTTCTATTTGCTTTTCTTCAGTTTGAATATAATACGTCTAGGTGTAATTTTTTATTATTCTGCTAAATGTTCTCTAAGCTTCCAGTAAGTAGGTTTGTTCTTTTGTTTTGTTTTGTTTTGTTTTTCTTTGGCTTTGTTTTTCGTTTTTTGGTGTCTGTCAGTTTTGGAATGTTCTCAGCCATTATTACTTCAAATAATTATTTTATTCTGTCCTTTATTTCTCTTCTTTTTTTGCCAATTAAGATATGCTACTTTTTATAATTATACCACAGATCATGAATACTATGTTCTGTTTTAATGTTGTTATTATTATTTTCTCTTGCATTTACATTTTGGAAATTTCTTTAAGCTCACTGATTCTTTTCTGGGCTGTACTAGTCTTTTGATGATCCCATCAATGATGTCCTTTATTTCTGCTACAGTGTTTTGACTTCTAGTACTACATTTTGCTTCTTTCTTAGAGTTTCCATCTCTCTGCTTACATAAACCATTTGTTTTTAAATATTCTTTCTCACTCTAACACTAGCTAATTTAGCCTCCAGGAATTTGTCAAAATTACTACTTATATATCTCTGAATCCAGCATCTTCAGCTCCAGGTCAGTAGATCTACAATGTGTTTATCTAGATTTATCTGTCCTCTCACACTCAGGGTGCTAGATTGCTCTGCACACTCAGCTCTGTTGAGTTCAAAAATAGCTGTTGATTTTACGTTTTTGTTTTGTTTTGTTTTGTTTTGTTTTACCTTTTTTCTTGCTGCAAGGAATGGAGTAATGACTTCAAAGCTCATTACATGTTGGAGCTTATAATTACTTTCAGATGACATGCTTAAAACTGTAAGAAATTTAAATGTCTTAGAACTGATAAAAGAGTTTATATAGTATCGGATTGCACAACGAAAAATGTAAACAAAATAGTTTATTAGTTAAGAAGTGTTTGGACTCAAAAATAGAAAAATTCTTGATTCTACCTAGCATAAAGATATGGAAACTTAGTATTTCATATGGCAAGAAATTCACAGGTAGAAGGTGCCTTGAGTTTAATACAGTTCACATTCTGGCTCTATTTCCCAATGAGTTCCTTGATCGACCTTACTCTAGGCTAAATGTTTCATGCTTGGGTTGATAACAAGATGGTGGCAGAAGTTTCCAAAACTTGTACCATACAAAGCAATAATCTTAAAAAGAAGCATGCAGTTGGCTTTTTTTGATCATGTTTATTTTGCCTAAGTTTAGAGGGTTAAAGAATTGTTTTAAGTAAGATGGGAAAAAATCCAAAGACTTGAACAAGTTGTAGGTTGTGGAAAATTAATTGTAAAAGAGATCCTGCATGTGAACATATTGGATAAAGTTAAAAGGGAAAGCATGACCTTACCAAACTACAAGATGCTAGCAGTCAAGGCCTTCATCAAGGACAAGAAGGAAAGCTCTTAATGGGTCAACAGTGGTGGGAGAACCATTCCAAAGTAGTGCTGGCACCCATCTAAGGTCAAAGATGTCTGACAAATTAAGATGGGACCCTGGATGCCCCTAGAGACCGCAGACAAGACCCAGAGTTTTTCCAGAGAGATGCCCCAGGTAACAATTTGGGTAATCTAATAAGCCCTCCATTTTTCAAAGTCCTCTTCTCTCTTTCAGACTATTATGGGCAACTATCCATTCCACCTTATTCCCTATGTGGCTTCATCCTGAACCACTGGAATCCATTTGACTCTGACAATATAAGGAAAAAAAAATGATGTGTTACTGCAATACCGTGTGGCCCCAATATCAGTTGAACAGTCACAAACAATGGGTGGGCAATGGTAGCCTTAATTATAACACTATCCTGCAATTAGACATATTTTCCAAAAGGCAGGGTAAATTATCAGAAATCCCATATATACAGGCCTTCATTACCCTATTCCAAAATCCAACAATCTGCAAAACTCCCAGAAATGAAAGTCCCCCAAATGAAAGTCCGAAGTCAGAACTAGATGTTGTAGATGACCTCATTTTACAAGGGCTGTGTGTCTCTTAGGAGGAACAGCAACCACCCCCACAGAACCCTTTGCCAGGTGTTCCTGAGGCTCAAACCCAAGAGCAAAAACCAAGAAGCCTGCTAAGTTCCTCTCACATTCAGCGGGAAACACCCTATTCAAGTCCCCCTTTAGCCCTGCTATCCCTTAGGAAATTAGCAGGAGCTGAGGGGCCAGTCTGAGTGCAGGCCCTCTTCTCTATAACTGACATACAACAATGTAAAGAAAAGCCAGTAAGGTGTGCTGAGAACCCCAGGAAATTTGCAGATGAGTTCGAAACTTTGACCTTAGCCTTTAGTCTCTCATGGAGAGATGTTCAATTCATTCTAGCAAACTGTCGCACCCCTGGCCCCTTGGAAAATGAATGAAACTTTGAAGTGATTTGCTGGGAAGCAGATGACTTACTTGCCCGAAACCCTCAGGGCAATCACCTAGGCCCAGATGCAGTCCCTGCTACTGATCCTAATTGGGACTCTGACACCTCCATGGGAATGAACAATGAACTGGGCTTAATTTTTTGAGACTCTCCTTGGAGAAATGAAAAAGGTAATAACTAAGGCAGTAAATTGTAATAAGGTAAGGAAGGTTACACAAGTCAAGGAGGAAAATCCAACCATGTTTTATGGCAGGTTGAAGGAAGCCTTTAAAAATACACTAATCTGGGCCAGGTGTGTGGCTCACACTTGTAATCCCAGCACTTTGGGAGACCAAGGCACTCCTCCCGAGGTCAGGAGTTCAAGACCAGCCTGGCCAACATGATGAAACCCTGTCTCTCCTAAGAACACAGAAATTAGCTGGGCACGGTGACAGGATCCTGTAATCCCAGCGACTCGGGGGACTGAGGCTGAAGAATCGTTTGAACCTGGGTGGCAGAGGTTGTAGTGAGCTGAGACTGCACCACTGCACTCCATTCTGAGTGACAGAGCAAGACTCAATCTCGAATACACACACACACACACACACACACACACACACACACACCCCAACCTGGACACTTCCTCTTCCAAAGGCAAAATATTAATGGCACAGCATTTTATTCGCCAATCCACAATAGACATCAGCTCCAAAAGCTACAGATGGGCAGTAGATTATGATACTTCAAAAACAGCTTCTTGATACCACCTTTATGGTGTGTAACAATTGTGACCTGGAGGGAGAAGAAAGAGAACAGAATAAAGAAAAATGGAAAGCCAAAATTATGGTAGCCATCATTGCTGATGTCCTGAATGCCCAAAGAGCATCCAAGGGAAACTCAGAGAGCCATAAAGATAATTCCAGCAAAGGATCTTGGTTCAATTGCAAGAAAATTGGGCACTAGGCAAAGGACTATACTAAGTCTCCACCAGGCCCCTGCCATCAATGCAAAGGCATCAGTCACAACCCCTTACGCTAGAGAATTGACTGTCCCCACTCCCACTGAGAGGTTCAGTCAGTCAAAACTCTAGAAGTACAAAAGAAGAAATTAGATGAAGTCTGAAGAGACCTGGGTTTTTTTTCACCACCCCTGTCCGGGCACATCATCATTACTATTGAGGAGTCCTAGGTAACTCTGGACATCATGGGCACCCAAATTCCATTTCTTTTTAATACAGGAGCCAATTACTCTGTTCTTACTGCTTTTGTAGGAAAGCATTCCTGAGTCCATGAGCATTATAGGAATGGAAGAAAAAAAAACTGAAAAAAGACTGTGAAGATTCATCACATATAGAATTCAGATTATTATCTGCAGGAGAGACCACCAAGAAAAATAATAAACTACCTTTTTCTCTATAAAAATCAGAATATTATGTAAATAAAAACTCTGATAAGAAAGCACTTCAGAATCTGAACTTTAGAAAATTCAACTATCAAAGGCAGAAGAAAAATCTCAGGAAGAGGAATTTGATGAATACCTTAAATATTTGTTTCTGTGAAGTGGGAGAGAGAAGACTACTTTCTATAATGTGAAAGTATACTTTAAAACTATTCATTTTTATCTTACACACACACACACACACACACACAAACTGCATATATCCTACTGGTTCCACACAAATGAATCAGATAAAAGTATTTCCAGCCTAACGGCTAATTCTCTGAAGTTCTTCATAGAACTTGTAAATTATATGTTTATATTGCTGTCAATCATAGATATGCCCTTTAAAATGCATAATAGAATGATAAGCAAATTATATTAAAAGGCAATTCTGAACAAGAGTAACACTTATGAAAAGTATTTTGTCCTCTGTCTTACCAAAAATATTAAAATAAAATTATTCTATTTTTAGGCCATCAAATTGTTAAAGCTTAAAATAAATATTCAGTATTTATAACAATGTAGTAAAATGAAAATTCTTGCAGACTATGGATGAAATGCAAACAAGCCTACAGTTTTTAAGGACATTATATCCATGCCTTGATTTAGCCATTTTAAATGTAGAAATTGGTCCTGAGGATCTAAACAACAATTTGAAAAATTTTTTTTAAAACTTTTTTCTGCAATTTGCACAATGCTTTCTATACTTTGCACAAAGATAAATAAATGTAATGATATATATCTATTTTTGGTAAAACCACGTATTTCACAAGTAATGTATTAGCACAGAAATATGTGTATAAGATATAATATATTTAAATAAAAATATATAGAAACTTAAATGTAGTGTGACCTAAGACTTATAAATAAAGAAAGATAAATGAGAGAGAAACAGAACAAAGAAATTTAACAAAATAAGTAATAGGAAGATATGCACCAAAATATAAAACATCAGTAAAGATGTTTTAAATATAAAACATCATAAAGAACAGTAAAATGCAGTAATTAAGTTCATGTTTGGTATTTCTACCTTAATTTATATATTAAAAAATGCTATTTTCATTACTTCTTTGCTGTCTTTCCTACATTTTGTTATGTGAAATTTTGATACTGATTATACTTTACATGTAAAAATCCTCATCTTCAACATGTTAAACCTCTTAAAAATTATATATAGGATCAATCTTTCAGTTGCAACATAGCTTAATAAATAAAATTTAAAGCCTATGAAGAAATTGTTAAGAATCATTTCATTCTCTCCAGTAGTCATTATAAAACATTTTTAAAACAAAATGTCTTTAATTTCTCCAGAATATATTTTCTTTTAAATGCCAGAGAATAAATATACAAAGAGAGTGATATGAAAAATAAATCTATTTTTATGCATAACATTAGCCACTAGGCTTCTTCAATTAATAATTTTTACTTTAAATGCACAGCAAATCAAAATCAGCAGGGAAAAACATCCTGACATAATTACATTAATTTCTTTATTCACTTGCTCATAAACGGGCTTGGAAGGATGTGGATAAAATTCATAAGTTACACATAGATCTGAAAGCCTCATCCCATTCCACCGCTTCCAAATTAATTACCATCCA
Source organism: Macaca mulatta (assembly GCF_049350105.2). NCBI lineage: Eukaryota > Metazoa > Chordata > Mammalia > Primates > Cercopithecidae > Macaca > Macaca mulatta. The sequence continues at coordinate 65,631,463 of NC_133407.1, read as the reverse complement.
GCTGTATGTTAGGCTCACTTTGATCAACTTCAAGTTGAACACATTTCACAATTCACCTCTCCAGCCTATTTTTGAAGCACAGTATACTTCTAAGTTCTAGAGCTGAGATGTAAAAACATGAATGTTTGAAAACTGAGGAACTGAACTCCATCTTAAAGAGAATCTTTTTATGTTTCAAAGAGCCTCTGTCAGACTTAAAACTGTGACCAGAGCAGACATTAAATATTGGTGGCATTACTCATAAGTAGTACTTAAATAAGAAAACATGCAGATACGTTTATCTGTTGGTGCCACTTTACTATCACTTCATGTATATCGGTGTAAAATAATAATATAAAAATATCACTCCAGATAAATTCCTAATCTCAAAAACTCTTGATATACCTCATGCTGCCATGCCTTTAACCTAGTTGTTCTCTGGCATATAATAATGACAGGCTTATGTTTCCTTTCTGACCCTGAGACACCGACTGAAGATAGCTGTAGATTTCAACCAAGTGAAATTGTAAATATATGGGTAAAACTACTGGAGTGATCATTCAACATATCCATTAATCATTATGCAGCATAGGCTAGAAATTATAATTTTTTAAAAGGCTTAAGACCTCATTAGAGTAGATGATCACATTAACACTAGCCTTCTTTTCTGTTTTTATTCATAACAATATATGTATAATGAATACTTCAAATATATTGACTATTCACCACCAACTTACCTGTGATAATGTTTTTAGATTGTGACTCCAAATTTCTGAATCTTAACTCTTCAAAAACTGAAAGCAATATACTGGCCCCAAAGCAATGTCATACAAAAGAGAGAAACTTGTACTAAAATTTTCGTAATGTTATTAACTAATTACCTTTTCTACCATATAATTACTATTCAATGAGATATGTCATTTAATCCATTTAACCTTTGCCTCAATTCTACATAGTAAATATTTGAGTAAACGTTCTTTTTAAAGTTTTCAGTGGAAAAACAATTAAATTGGCCTATGTTACACATCCCTTAAAATATGGAATCAGATATGAAACCAAATGTTCTTTGACTTCAAAATTAGTGCTCTTTTCAGGCACCCTGTGAATTAAAGTAGATTAGATTTCTAGTGAAATGTCCATTGTTTAATTTGAAGTCCTGAATATTGGGAGAAATATACAAATCTGAAAATTCTGGAGAGATACTGAAACAAGAAATAGAAAAAATACGTGACATTTAGGTTTTCACATTTTTGCCTGCCTTTTTTCAAGCTTTTTAACAGAACAATGAGAATTTCCTGCTAGCTGCAGAAAACATCCTTGTGAAACGTGTTAGAAAATCTTGCTACCCACTTATAGTAGCTCACCAGAAAGCTGTAACCCTGAAATTTTTAGATAGATTATTATTATCCAAAAAGTACTATTCAAAATACTAGTAACTAAAGGAAAAAAAAATAGTTCTAAATAAAATTCAGAAAAATGTATAAGGGTCCTCAAAGTCAGCATGAGGTTGGGAGTGAGGAAATCAGGGATCATATCTCAGTAGCATGGTGGCTAAGTTACAGGACCTTCCAGAGCAAGTTTCAATGGCAAGGAGCAGGCAGATTTTTCATCTCTCCTAGTATTCCTTGGAAACCAATATCACAATTACTTATCAGCCCTTAATAAACTCACAGAATTTTATTTTCAATATAAAATGATGTGGTGTCCTTAAAAGCATTGTGAAGTGCTATGAGTATTATGAATACTACTTCTCTGGACTCTTAAAAATATCCTGTTCTTTGTTAAAACATGTTTTTCAAAAGACATTGCTAATATGGTAGATGTTGTGAACTAAATATCTGCAGTCCCCAGAAGTTTGTATATGGAAGCCTAACCTTCTATGTGGTGATATTTGGCGATGAGGCCTTGGGAAGGTATTCAGGGAGAATAAGGTCATAGGAGTGGGGCCTTCATAATGGGATTAGTGCCCTTATTAGAAGAGACACCAGAAAGATTGTTCTCTCTCTTTCTCTTTTTTCCCCCATGAAGACACAATGAGATGGTGGCTGTCCAAAACCTGGAAAAGGCACCAACCATTCTAGCACACTGATTATGAACCTTCTGCCTGCAGAACTGAGAAATTTCTGCTGTTTAAGCCACTCAGTCTTTTGTATTTTGTAAGACAGTGGTATATATTCTAATCATTATTTACTTCAATTTTGTTATTTAAACACTAAAAGAAGATACTAGGACTCATTGGATTATTACGTATAGACATTATAGATTTTTTCCATTCTTAGAAATGAAAATGTGTATTGTGAGTTTTAAGCTCATAACTATAATTTATTACTCCCTCATAGTTAAAAGGCAAATAAATAACTCCATAGTTTGAGCAGCAAATGTAACAGTAAAATTCTGAAGAGTGAGAAAATGTTCCATCATTATCCAAAATCATTCAAACAGAACTGGATCAAAGATAATGTGCAGAACGCTGCCTTCAGTGAGACTACAGGACCAGAAGGCGTCAGATGGACACAAGCCAGTTCTGAGTGCTGCAGCTGACAGGAATTATCTCAGCAGTTCAATTGCAGTTCTTTCCAACTCTTCTATATTAATGTGTATGTAAGTTTCCAAAGCTGCCCAAATGTCCTTTATGTGGAGAAATACTGTTCCTTTATCAAGCAGAGTGGACTGAAAAGCTCACAAAGAAACTAGCAGAAATTTTACAAGTAACTCAATCAGAATTTCCTACTTATTAACCAGAATAAGCAGTGGAGTGATAATGAGAAAACATGAAATTGAGATTAATATTATCCTGACAATGTACACTATAGAACAGAAATTAGTAGGGGAAATCATGCCTAATAGATTGGAAGGAGATTATATAAATGACTGTGACTTCATGCCCTTTCTTTCATGATACCTTAAAGCTATTCTTTCAAAGCATCATGGAAATCCTGTTTACTTTCCAGGAATGGATTTAAAAATCACTAATTTTACTGCTCATTCCATTTCTTTTGTACAGACCATATTGAACTTCAAATAAAAGTTTGAAAAAAAAAAACTACATTATCTGTGTTTGCATAAGTCTTATTTTTTTCTTAAATTTTGAAAATATCTAAAATCAACTTATACTATTATATTTCATTCTTTTATACAGTTTTAAAGTGTGTTTCTGGTGTACTTCATAAAGGATTTTTTATATCAATTTAAGAGATGTTTCTCTGTTTCTTTTAGTTTATACATTAATGTTAACAAATATTTTGTAGCACTATAGCATACAAAAATAATACTTTGAAAAATAATATTGTCCTAGAGTTCAGACGAATAAAGTGTGACAAAGGGGTAGTCCATTTTATAAGTTCATTATCTGGCCGTAAGATGTTTATTGTACTCAAAAGAACACATTCATTATATTACTAAATAATCAAAATGAACTTCCTAATGAAAGAGGGAAATGGAATATGTTTTTTATAATCCTGCTTTAAATTTTCTCTAGAAAATGTTTTTCATGCAGTTTTACAAATTAAAGTGTTCTTATTCTTTTTCTGCCATGCTTCCCACAAAAAATTCTAGATTATGATTATAACCATGAACTCCAGGTAAACACATAAGGCATTCTTTCATTCTTACACAAGATTGGACTTTTAAATTTCTATGGATTTTTTGTTTCCTATGTTAAACCCTATGGTCAAATTGAGTAGCTGTAATAATTTATCCATTTTCAACTCACATTTAATACTATCTTGTTTCACAACTGTAGTATAATTTCCCTCTAAATGCTCATTGCACTTGAAAATATCATTTTAGCCCAATTATATTCCATCTTAATAAAACATTTATTTTGAACTCTAGATTCAAAGCAAATTGAAAGAAATGTGCAGGAAGATCCTGAGCATTCTTCACCCAACCTAAACCAATGGTAGCATCTTGCATAAACTACAACAGCAAAACCTGGAGACTGGCAAAGTTTCTTCTTGCTAAGTTAATCCATTTTATCCATTCTTTTTGCTGAGTTAATACGCTGTCTCTAAACCTCTTGACTTTCACATAAATACATCTTTACCTTACATACATGTGTATGACTGTGTGTGCACATGTAAATGTTTGTATAAGTAACTGTATATTAGAGGAATAAAGTCAAGAGACTTATACATTATAATGATAGCAAGTAACTGTAGTTAATTACAATGTGTTGAACACATGAACACTGCTTAAAGTAGATTTTAAGTGTTCTTACCACTAAAAAAAATGCGTGTGAGGTATTTATATGTTAATTAGCTTGATTGAGCCATTCCACAATATATACATACCAAAACATTGTGTTCCACACCATAAATATATACATTTTTGTCTATCAATTTAAAAAACTACATAACTGGCCGGGCGCGGTGGCTCAAGCCTGTAATCCCAGCACTTTGGGAGGCCGAGACGGGCGGATCACGAGGTCAGGAGACTGAGACCATCCTGGCTAACACGGTGAAACCCCGTCTCTAATAAAAAATACAAAAAAAAAAAAAAAAAAAAAACTAGCCGGGCGAGGTGGCGGGTGTCTGTAGTCCCAGCTACTCGGGAGGCTGAGGCAGGAGAATGGCGTGAACCCGGGAGGCGGAGCTTGCAGTGAGCCGAGATCTGGCCATTGCACTCCAGCCTGGGTGACACAGCAAGACTCCGTCTCAAAAAAAAAAAAAAAAAAACTACATAACTAATTTTAAAAATAACTGTATATTAAATATCTGAAAATAGGCTCTTGCTTTTTTTTTTTTTTTTTTGGAGACAGATCTCACTCTGTAGCCAGGATGGAGTGCAGTGGCAAGATCTTGGCTCACTGCAACCTCCGCCTCCTGGGTTCAAGCGATTCTCCTGCCTCAGCCTCGTGACTAGCTGGGACTCCAGGAATGCGCCACCACACCCAGGTAATTTTTTTGTATTTTTAGTAGAGACGGTGTTTCACCATGTTGGCCAGGATGGTCTTGATCTCCTGACATTGTGATCCACCAGCCTTAGCTCCCAAAGTGCTGGGATTACAGGCATGAGCCACCGCGGCCAGCGAAAATGGGCTGTTTCTATAATTTTTCTTTAAAATAATTTAAATAATTAAGAGGCTATTCTTATTTAAATATCTTATTTGTATAATATTTAGCATTCTCATTTGCTTCCTTGTTTACTTATAAAGTTAGACTTCTCCGTAAAAAATAACTAGATAATATGCATTCTTTATCCAAGAATCTATACAATGTAATGAATTTAACATTGTGTCTCAGTGTCTGAAATACCCTCAGGAATATTGAACTGGGAGGGCACTTCAGGAGCTTGTCTGCTGTTGAAGAATGTGGAACAAGTGCCTCATATAAGGCTTTAAGGAAATTAATAATATTTAATAACATAATATATGGTGTTCTCCTGGAATCTGACTTAGCGCTTAATGTTTCTTTGTCATTTCCCATGAGTTAGGTTTGAATATCCTTACATGACAGTATTTATCATGTCATTTTTTACATCATTAATTTTACAATTTTCATGACAATATTATGGCTAAGTTTCATATTCCAGCTTTTGTGGAATCAATTATCTAAAATACTGATGGAGAATTAACAATAAAACAAACCTCTTATTTTTATTTCCTTCTATTTACCTGCTAAAGTAATCTAGGATTTACTTTATCCAATTTACTGTATTTTACATTTACATTTTCATAGTTAGACACAGGTGAAATATAGATTTCATTTTAAACTTTGATTTTCTCCAAAACCTGCTGCATGTATGAAGCATCGTTAGTCTGAGAGCAAGTGAAAAGAAACTGGGATTTTTAGTTTTTGTGTCTGGAAGGGATCTTAGAAAAAAAAAAAAGTCACATTGGGTGTGGACAATATTTTCTGTTTTCAAGATATGAACTAAGACGAGGCAGCAAGATATGAAGCAAACAGCTTTGTTTTCTTTCAAGTTTCCTTATCTCTAACTTGCTGAGGCCCTCAGGAATGACAGAATAAATTTTCAGGCCATCTGGAATTGGATAGAGAAAATTATAGCAATTATACCAGTTCTTGGGTCATATACTATTTGATACGACCCAAGGAAACATTGCCAGATTGGCGACGGTAAGTTTAAGGGAGAATGGTGGAGTATTAGGCTTAGGAAATTTTTATACACATTTAATGTGTCCAATATCCATCCACATTTGGCATTGTTACCCTTATTTAAAAAATACAAAAAAATCCCCCTAAAGTAAATAAAAGTTAAGTAACTTAAGTTGCAAAGGTAGCAAATTATCCAAGCCAGAATTCAAATTCAGTTGTGACTGCACCAAAACCTCTAAATCGTTCTTTTTACTAAAAGAACTGAAGACTTCCTTGTTCTTTGCTTTTAATAAATTCTGAAAAATAAAGATAAAAATAATGTTTTCAATTAATATCAAAACAACAATGTATATATAGAGAATAATAAAGATATTTTCTAGAAATATGACAACTAAAAAGCAAGAGAAAGTACATACAAGTTCTATTAACTAAATTATATATGTAATTAAAATTACCAAAACTCTAAGGATGCCACATTCTCAGCTTCAACAGTTATTTCACATATACCCTCTCACATGCCTCTCCAACCTGGGGAGTTTCTGCACTATCCAGTTGAAAACTTTTTTTTTTTTTTTTTTTCCATATTGTATTAGTTTGGGTTCTCCAGAGAAAGAACCAACAGTACATATATATATATAGAGAGAGAGAGAGAGAGAAGGACTTACTACAAGGGTTGGCTGAGTTGATTACAGAGGCTGAGAAGTCCCATGATGATCTGTGTGTAAGATGGAGGGCTGAGAACGCCAGTGATGCAGTTCCAGTTCCCAAATCCAAAGGCCTGAGAATCAGAGAAGTTAAATAGTGTGAGTCTCAGTCTGAGTTGGAATGCCCCAGAACCAAGGGCACTGGTAGCCAAGGGCAGGAGAAGATGAATGTCCTTGCTCAAGTAGAGAGATTAATTTGGCCTTCTCCTGCTCTTTTGTTCTGTTCGGGCCCTCAGTGGATTGGATGATGCCCATCCACATTGGTGAAAGTGTCGGAGCAGGCAGATAGTGAGACATGAGGAGAAGCGAGGAGCCTCTGAGAAAACGGAGGTCTAGAAAATCTCAGACCCCAGCGACCACCCAGAACTTGCATGCTAGATATGAGCAGAGAGGAGGGGAAATACCTTTGCAGGAAGGAATGCTCATTAAGATTCCCAGTAATCATTCACTCTGCAGTTACAACGTCAAAATGTCACTAGGTGCATGCTAATTGGGGGAAGAGGGCAAAGGAGAAGATTCCTAAGAAATATGCAGGCACGATTTGATCCAACACCAGGCCCATGCATGTGCACCAATACTAAGGGAGCATACCACAAGCTTGTCGTGGGAACTAGGAGGGGGAAAACATGGGGACTTAAGGCAGGAGAAGAAAAACTAGACAAATAAAAAAAGGCAGACACTTTAAGACAGAGGTGGGAACTTCGAGACAGAGATGGAAACTTCAAGAAAAAATTCGATATGAAAACCCAATGCAAGGTGCTGCTGGCTCACTCCCTTTCAGCAGCCTGCTTCATGTTTTCGGAGTGTACCCTCTCTCTAAGTAAACTCCGTCCTCTATTTTCCTTCAATAAACTCCCTCTCCTTTTCTTAAAGCTAAATTAGTCCCTTTGCTGAATTCTTTCTTTCATGTAAAACTAAGAACCAAGGATTCCTACACTTCTTGGTAGGAAGGGCTGATCTTTTTTATTCTGTCGACAATTCATATGTTATTCTCTTCCAGAAACATTTTCATAGACATACCTTGAAATAATGTTTTACCAGCTTTGTGGGCATTCCTTAGCCAAGTCAAATTAACACACACAACTAAACATTATATTATTACTGTTCATTCTATGAGTGTTTCAAGAACTTCATCTGATGTTTTGGAAAATTTCTGGACTGCTGACTTACAGAAGAGTTGATGAGTGCCAAGCACATTTCAGAAGACATAAAGATTTTTTTTTTTTTTTTTGCCAGGAAATAATCAGACCCCACAGACAGCAAGAATATAGGGAGGTACTAAAATCTTCACCCAACAACTATGTAACTGGCTTCTGTGTTCTCACAAGGAGGATGTGACATTTTCACTTGAATGATAAAACATGGTCTACAGTCATGCTCAGTATAAAGGAAGAATCCTGGCACTGACCAAAATGTGCTCAGCTGTCTCAACATATTTATTTCTACTCCTTCTATCTCTCTTTGGTGGTCTATATACCATCATGTCACTCTCTTTGCAGCCCTGGGGACCTATTTTTGGGAGTTATAGGAAGGGCCAAATTGTTTTCATCTCCCATCTTTTGTATTCCTATCTTGTTATGACATTGTCTGAAATCTCCTCTCCCCTCACTATCTTTCCCTTTGGATTTCAATGCCTTGCTTAAAAATAAAAAAGGAATTAAACAAAAACAAACCATATATTAGCTTCCTCCCTGTATCCTGCTGTAACACATCTAATTTGCTTTCAGGCATGATAAATTTTTCTGTCTACCAGAGGAAGATTTGTGAATTGTGCGTGAGAATGAAAAACACAGAAATACATAATTTCAAGATTTTATCTAGCTACATGCATGTATATTATCCAGGTAAATGATACAAGTGTGAACGCACATAGGTACGTACACACATTATATTAAATACATGCTCTGAGGAAGGCAGGGGCTATGATTTACCTTTTTACTTTCGTGTTCTCAACACCTATAAGAACACCTATCAAAGAAAAAAAATTCTTCAATAACAGTATATCCTGGCTGTGTATCCTTAGACATTTGGTTTATATGTTCTGTATATTTTCTGTTGTCTCTCAAGATCTGCTTGATCACTTCACCATTATCCTATGTCATGTGGAGCTAACTCTGTGGACTACGTGAAAGGGCTCTCTTGACTTCTGGTTTCCAATTTCGCTTAATGGATGGGAAGCATTGGCAACAGATGTGAGTGTAGGGGTCCGAGAAAGCTTCCCCTCTGCCCTCTAAAAGTTCATTGAAAATAAACCGACCCTAGGCAGATTAATAGGACAAAAAGGCGTACAAATATATTCAATGTGTTTAAGCAAAAGGGAATCACAAGAGCATGATTACAGAATAACCTGCTGAGGTCCAGATGCTTATATACCCTTCTTTACAGAGGGAAGGGAGATAGGGGGAAATGGGGTAATTTTAAGGGGTAGGGGGCAATTTGTAGGGGGAATGAATGAACTCAGCATTCACAAATTAGCTTGTGAATGATTCTCTTTGGAATTTGAACAAATTTCATCTAAATATGATTACATTACTGTCTTCTTTGATGTGATAGATAATACGACATTTCAGCAAGGGGATAGAAGCAATTGTGTTCCTTTGGCAGTCTGGACTTAAGGCAGATAAGGAAATATTAGCATAAAATTTCACCCTGTGTTGGCAGAGGGGATGGGAAGAGGTCAAGAAGTCTTGCAGCATGCCAAAGCATGATATTTTGGGAACATTGTTTTCTGGGCCCCAATAGAAGAATTAGAAAATATGTATTTCTACCCCCTCCCTCACTGCAAGATCATCACAGTATGGCCATGTCTCTCTGCCAAAGGCCACAGCTTCTTTCAGTGAAGAATGCATGTATTACAGCTACAGCTTCTCTTTCTGGGTCTCAATGACTGTTCTCTCCCATTGTTTCTCAAGCCAAAGGGTGGATACAGCTCCAAATAATTTAGATACTCTTGATAGTTCTCATTAATCTTATAATATGTTCACAAATAGGTCCTTTATTAAATATTAATTTTTAAAATTCGATTATGTGATCTGTCTTCTATCAGGACTATGAATGACTAATACGAATTACCTCTTCTATTTTTCTTCAGTTTCTAAAGTCAGACTTCTACTTCAGACCTTAAACTCACTTAAATAAACCATGATATTTTAATAGTCCTAGTTCTTACAAAAGCAAGAGTTCTTGCTGAGATTCCCCATTTGTTAACATTCTATCCTTCCAACCCTAGAAGCTTTTGCTTTTTCCCCTATTCAAAGTAACAATGGTGTCAGATGAAAGGGCAAATTCACAGATTACAAATAGATTGTCAAACATGATTCACACAAACTTCTTTTCAAAGATGAATCATATCACCTTTCAAAATAAAAGTGTATAAACAAGTGACCAAAAAAAAAAAAAAAAATGCCCTGAAACAACTGTGCTATGGACCCATGTAAGTTCTTGTCATTTCCCTAGATTTTGCAGCTTTCCTTGTTACTTGCTTTTCCTAATAGTAATAATAGGTTTAAATCAGAGAAAAGAATCAACATATCTCACTTTAAAACATTTTTTTTCTTCTAACTCAAAACAGATTTCTTTTCCTGATGAAGAATTTCTCATAAAGGTTTTGAGAGATCTTCTTTTCTCAAGAAATTTCTTTGTTCCAACCTAATTATTGCTGTTATATTGTCCTGCTCATTCTTCAAACTGGTGTGTTTTAAGTTGAGCCATCTTATCAAGGTATATTATTCCACAATCTTCTTTCTCTACTCTTTTTTAATGAGTAAGAGTCTCTTCAGCCCTCCACAGTTATTGTCCTGTTAGTCGTGTTGTTTCAAGTTTTTGAGGCTCACTGGAGAAGTGGAGTAATGGGAAATGTGATGGAACACATGATAGACACTGGAAAATTACCCTCCCCAACTCTGAGGGGATGGGGTATGGCTCTAGAGTAAATGACTGGAAGGAGGTTACTTTTTCTTGGAGAGCAAAGATCTCACAAATTAAATTCATATGGATGTCAGAAGTATCCATTATTAACCATTTTTCTCCATTATTCTAACACAATCATAGCTCCAAAAATACTTCTAATGTGTATCCTATATAAACAGTGTAACTCCTTACATACAAAAATTATATATTGAATAGAAGAATAAAAGAGAAAATATATCCAACTTAATATTGATAAACTTTGAAATATCTTTCTGAATTACTTCTTAAGGTTAAATGTAGGCTTATAATCTGTTTTACCCCAGTGTTCAGAGAATTGTTAGTTTTTGCATTAGACTACCTGTCATTCAGAGATGACCTAGGTAGATCTGTCCAGTTGGGATGGATGTTTTAGATACTTTGAGGATTAAAGCCTTAAAGAAAATTTGAAAGCCACTTGCATGTGCATTTTATAGTTACGTTAATTACTGAAATTAGTTATTAACACCAAGGCAAGAGGAAAAGTGTCTAATTCTGTGAGAACTGACAAAACTGACTGAACAGTAAGTGAAATGACATGAACTTATCTCCTGTCAAAACTTACCCTTTACTTAGAATTCAGGTCTGTTTAATTTAGTAATGGTGTTTTGTTTTGTTTTGTTTTTCCTTAGTCCATTACTCTGGTTCATCAGAAGACATGGAAAAGTTTGTCAATGGCCAGATGGTATTTTATAATGAATAGAGATAGCTTTTAAAGTAAATAATCTTTTAAATATTGATACTAAAAAATAAGAGGACCAATTTTAAAACAAAGTAATAAACATATGAATAATTATCATTATTATTATGCATCAGGCATTGTTCTAAGTGCATCTTAATCCTCAAAATTACACTATGATGTAAGTTATTATTGTCTCCATTTTACAAATAAAGGAAATGAGACTGAGAGGGTTAAATAACTTGCCCAAATGACAGATCTCCTTTCTTAAAGTGATCTGTCCCTGCCCCAAACCATGCTTCTACCCAATATCCTAAATTTTAAATATGAATAAAACTAATTTTGCTATACAATTTATAGGAGGTCTTTTCAAGATCCCAAGAAAATAAATGGTATATTTTAAATCAGAATTTAATTATCTCAAGAAATGCTTTGTTCTTCTATTTATTGCATTCGTGCAACTTAGCCAATTGATGCATGAGATTACAAGAGTTTTAAAATAGAAACGTATTTTAGCAATCAGTTATTTAACAACAAAGTACGCCAGGTTTTAAATCCTAAAAGAGCCATTCAAGCATTACCATGACTCTAATTTATCAATGTTATTTCTAAAATACAAGCTCTAATTGCATTTAATTTTTTAACTCTTAATCTTAAGGGAGTTCAATGTTTTTACATTTCTAAGATAAATAAAAATAAATTACAAGACAAAGTTAGAATAAGAGGTCTTATCTCCTGACCACTACAAATGAAAGCAGATGTATATAAACCCCTGTTCACGTTCTCTTTCGATTCATTTTGGCCTTATCTGTATTGTCTAAACAGTTATATTCAGAGCCTTCAATGGTTAAGGCCAAAAACTGGTTGTTTTCCCTTATTCAATGATAGTCACCTTATTTGATTTTTATTCTAGAAAAGTTTTCATTTTTTTTTTAAACAGAAACAAGTAAAGTTAACTTTGTTTTGTTTTGTTTTTGTTTTTGTTTTTTGTTTTTGTTTTTTTCAGACGTAGTTTCACTCTATCACCCAGGCTGGAGTGCAATGTTGCAATCTTGGCTCACTACAACCTCCGCCTCCTGGATTCAAGTGATTCTCCTCCGTCAGCCTCCCAGGTAGCTGGGATTACAGGCGCCCCACACTGTGCCTGGTTAATTTTTGTATTTTTTTTTGTTTGTTTTTTAAGTAAAGACAGGGTTTCACCATGTTGGCCAGGCTGGTCTCGAACTCCTGACCTCAAGCAATCCACCTGCCTCAGCCTCCCAAATTGCTGGGATTACAGGCATGAGCCACTACACCCAGCTGATTTTGATTAAGGTTTTATACTATAATTATTATTTTTATATAGAATATACAAGAAATTACTGATGAATGTTAACATGTAATAAAAACCTATTTATACTAACAATACAGTAAACTAAATGTGAAGGAAAGAGAGAAGACTGTTTGCAATATTTATTCAGAATACTTGCAAAATTCAGAATCCATGAAGACTCCCTAGAATTTATTATGAAAATGCTAAAGATCTCAAAAAGGGTGCAAAATGTAAAAACCAACTCACAGTAGAAAAAACACAAATGGTCAATAAGTATAAGAAAAGCACCAGGCCGGGAGTAGTGGCTCACACCTGTAATCCCAGCACCTTGGGAGGTCAAGGCGGGCGGATCACAAGGTAAGGAGATTGAGACCATCCTGGCTAATACCGTGAAACCCCATCTCTACGAAAAATACAAAAAATTAGCCAGGCGTGGTGGTGGGCGCCTGTTGTCCCAGCTACTCAGGAGGCTGAGGCAGGAGAATGGCATGAACTCAGGAGGTGGAACTTTCAGTGAGCCGATATGGTGCCACTGAACTCCAGCCTGGGCGACAGAGCAAGACCCCGTCTCACAAAAAAAGAAAAAAAAGAAAAAAAAAAAAAAAAAAAAAAGCACCTTTATCTTATCAAAATCAGAAATACAAAACCAAAATCACACAAAAAATTTTAATATTCACCGTTCAAATGTAAAAAGATTGGTAATATCTTGTATAGCTGAGGTTTTGGAGAACATACTTAAACTTTCAAATTACCAAGATGAAGAGATAAAAAATATCCAGTATTGGTGAATTTGAGGAAAAGCATTAGTCTAATTCCTTGTGAAGTTGTGAGGTAGGGGGAGAAAGTGACACACGCACTTATATGTAATTTCCTGTATAATTTCAACATGGGAAAATCATATACTGCATTTCTAATATATACAGCATAGGTAAATCCTTGCATTTGTACACAATGAGACACATATGAGAAAATTAATTGCACTTTATTTTATGAGCAAAATGTTGGAAAAATGAAAATGTTATGATTAAACAAATATTAGAAAGTGGTTCTATTGAATAAAATCAATATAAATGCACTGATATGAAAAAATCCCCAAGGCATGTTTTAAAAGATACAGGCAAAAATTAGAACTATATGTAAAATATGAAACTACTTCTGTATAAGTATATAGAATCTAGAAGAACATGTGCCATACTGTTTATAGTGGACCCCTATAGATGAGTTCTTCTTTCTTATTTGAGTTTTTAACTAAACAATTTATTCCTATAATTTTATATAACATTTTGAAATGGACAACAAGAAAAGGAAAGATAGTTCTTATTACATTTTATTGAAGAAATGATCTTTTTTTTATTCCCTGTGTTCAGAGGCTGTAGAAGGAACTGAAAAAAACAACACCTCATAATTAAAAACATTGTATATTGTTTTAAAAAAGAGGAACTATATTTACAGTGATTTTTAAAATTCCTTCAAATATTTTTACTATTTCTCTGCAATAGCATCTAATTTCTGATCAGTGAAATTTCTGAAAAACTTGAGGTAGTAGATAAAAAAAAATGCAGATGTTTGCATTTGACAGTCTTTAGTTCTCCCTTGGCTGTGCCTGAAGTTAGTGATCCAATGTTTCTGCCTTGTTATTTTGTGTTCACCACTCAGCTTAGCAGGATTGCTGCAAGAACACATCAAGGAGGAAGATGTATTTTGGCCTTAAGTTTAGCACGTCTTTCTCCTCCATTAAATATCTCTTAAGTTTTTTAAGGCGATGGCTTCCAAACCCGTTTAGACAAACAGAATCATTTGGGAAATATCTTTAAAATGTAAATATCTGGAAATCCTGATTCAGTAAGCCTTTGGTGGCTTCAACAATATGTGTGTGTGTGTGTGTCTTTGTGCTTGTATCTGTGTGCATAAGATAGAAAGGCATATGCTTAAGAGGCCCTCACGTAATTTTGGTGATCTATGAGATTTTAAAATCATTAATGTGATTTTTAGAAACATTCAGTATAACACGTGAACTACCTGTGCTATTTTTCTCCAAAATTTAAGAATACCACTGCTTGAGAACATGGTACAAGGCTGTGTTTTTAAAATATATTGAGACCCATATGTAAGTAGTTGCTGAGAGTTGAATCATGCCCCGCAAAAAGATATGTCAAACTGCTAAGCACCATTCCCACCCCGTAACTGTGAATGTAACATTGTTTGGAAGTAGGGATTCTGTAGGTATAATCAAGTTATACAAGGTCATTAGGGTGGGACCAAAAAGACACAGACACATGTCGGGAAGACAGCCAGGTGAAGACAGAAGCAAAGATTACAGTTGTGCTGCTACAAACCAAAGTGCGACTGGAACTACCAGAGCCTGGAGAGGCTTCAAAAGTAGCGTGGCCTCTCCAACAGTCAGAGTTCTTCCAGACTCCAGAACTGTGACAGAAAACATTTCTCTTGTTTTATGGCACCTTGTTTGTGATACTTTGCTATGGCAGTCTAGAAAACTAATAAAGAATTATGACTGGAATTTATGAATAGAATAAACTAGAAGTAAAATAGGATAGAAAATAAAATTGTATAAAAAGTCTGTCATAATGAAGGAAAGACTCACTACATGTGCTTTGGGATTTTGGCTAGAGTGTGAATGGAGAGGACACTCAGTGTTTTGGTTCAGAGCAGGCTTGGTGTACTTTGATTCCATTACTTACTAGCTGTTTCAATTTAGTAATTATTTTCACCTTTTCCTACCTCTGTTTTCTTACCAAATAACGTCAATAATAGGAGTACTGACCTCTTAGAGCTTTGTTATGATGAGTTACTATGTATTAAATGCCTAGAACAATGTTTGGCACACCAGAAGTGTTATACCAGTGCTTGGTGTTATAATCTTGGCAAAAGACCAAGTTTTAAAAACATAATTAAGCTGAAGCAGAAGCCAAAATTGTGTCTACTATCATAGAAGAAATATGTAGCAAACTATAAATAAATATAAAATTTTATAAAATATGAAAATATTAACATTTTATTATTTAAAACATATGGATAAGAACTTATGTTTTTGACATATTTCTTCAAAATAATTTCCCAGTACTTTCAGCTGTGAAACTATTAAATACTAATGGTGGAGTAGAAGAGATTGTAGAGTGATTTCCATTTTCAACAACTGTTTCTTCTTGTTACACTCTTTGAATTTTTTATGATGTCTGAATTGAAAATGGCTTATGTTCAGTGTTGTTGTATGTGATGCTGAAGTTTTTCCACTTTATACAGTTTTGACCATTTAACAAGTATGAAATTTCTCTTTCAGTTTTTTCACATATAGTATAGAATTAACAATGCATATTTCATAATGTTTTCGGACACTTAGAAAAAATGTATAAAAAGTGCCTGGCATTGCAACTGGAAGACAGAAAATGCACAGTACAAAGTAAGCGTTATTAACACTCTTCATTCCAGTACTTGCCCTTTCCTGATAATTTCCATATTCTTCTCTTTTCATTAGCTAAACATCTTACAAACTTATGTCCCATTTGGATCGCCATTTATAATACTGTGTCACTGAATATTAATAAATAAATATTAATAATTCTCCAAATCCCTACTGTGTCTGCTAAGTCCAAATGAATATGCTGGAATCTGGGAATACAAATGCAATAATGATATATCCTTTTTAGAATAGCAAATTTAACAAATAGATGTGCTGAAATACAATGAACTAATATATAAGGGGTTGAAATAAAGGAAAAGTATTTTAAACTTTTCAATGTATGCATGCATTTAATTTTAGCAAATGTAACACATAACAAAACTTTCTTTTAGGGAACTTTCTAGGTTGAAATAATTACTTCCATGAAGTGAAGTTGTGTTGCATTATAAAACAGTAAGTATTTATTAGATTTTAGACAAAGATAAATTTTCAAATGTATCATTTGTACTTTGCCATCATGAAATGAAAAAAGTTGTAAGTGGATGAACTTAACGTGAAAAAACACCATATAATGTTAAAACATCTATTTATGCCAGATTTTAGTTTTATTATACAAACATTTTGTCAAGATATCTCAAAATGTAAAGACAGAAATTTATTTATTATAAAATTAACTCTATTTTATTGTAGGGAAGGCAAGACTTTGCCTATACTTCCTTAGAGTTATTTGGCTAAGCCTGAGAATTAAATTGACATAAAACAGATCAACAGGAGAAAAGCATACAGATTTACTTAATCCACATTTTGTGGCATGGGAATCTTTATAAGGAAATGAAGACCCAAGTAGGCAGTTAGAGTTGGACACTTACATACTGCATTGGAAAAATAGGAGTAAATTTTGAAAATGGGACAAGGCAAAGAGGCTTGGGCTAGGGCAATCATTTAAATAGAGAAGTGACTAGGAAGATAAGGGTTAGTCCAATAAGATTTGTTTGTACAGATTTCCCTTGACCTCAATTTCTGCTGGTATAGGGAAGGCATCTCTCATATGGGAAATTTGTCTCCTGCTTTTAAGTGATCATCTTGTATCTACTGTTTTTTAAGTGCTTATAACTCAAAGTAGACGATATGCTAGAGTGGCATATTTTGCGGAAGCATGTTCCAAACTCCTTGAATACTTTTCTGAGAGACCTTCTTCAAATTATAATGAATATGTTAGTACCAGAGACGTGAAAGAGCAAATATTTAGATTTCAACACAAGTAGCCAAAATCAAGACATCTGATAAAGTTGATAAATATCTTTGCAATTATAAATGTTTTTTGA
This sequence comes from Macaca mulatta, assembly GCF_049350105.2. NCBI lineage: Eukaryota > Metazoa > Chordata > Mammalia > Primates > Cercopithecidae > Macaca > Macaca mulatta. Next base: position 65,614,045 of record NC_133407.1, on the reverse strand, counting down.
TTGATTTGCTAGTTTGAATCAAATATATATGTATTCACCAAGTATTAGTTCAATTATATTTATTGAGCAATGACATCTTCATATTATTAAAGCAATCTAAAAATTCTGAGAGATAAAACCTAAGATTTTTTATAATTTGGAAAAATCGTTAATTATATAATATTAAAAATTGGTTTATAAAAACTAAGGAATCAGTATCCATAAATTCATTGGTTTAATGATTAGAAAAGACATTTCTGTTTCTGGTTATTAATTGTTCCACATAATATTTTTAGACTCAGACTCAATTTTAATTAATAATGTTTGGTTTTTAAGTATAAGGTTCAGCCTTATACTTAACCTGCTATTTTATTTTAAAATAAAATCCACTACATTTTTTCTATCTTTTTTTCCTGATAGCTAAACAAACAGTATATGGTAAGAGAAAACCCAGAAATTTCGGAGAAACATGATTAATTTCCTGACCTTACCCAAAGGAAAATATTTTAATAAGTAATTTTGTGTAATTTTGTGTAATGAAATACTTTCCAAACTATGCTAAGTGATATCTAATCTGCAGATGAGGAAAAAGTGTGGAGCACCAAAAGTTATTAGAAATCTTACACTGTTGTTTATTTCCAAATAATATCTTTAACTCCTATTTTTATACTTTAGAGATGACTTTACACATCATTCTAGTACAGACTCAATGAGACACCAGTGAAATATTCAGGGGTACAATTCAATCAAGCCATTGGGAATTCTATGAATACGGAAAACCAGATGAAATATAATTCTTGGCAGCTAGTAAGTATTATTCACTTTAAATATGGCCTATGGGAAGCAAATATTGAAATCAGAGTTACTTCAAGAGATTTATTGTAAAGTAGAACTGACAGAAGGAGAGGAAGAACACAGAATCAGTGAAGGGGAGCAGCCCCACTATAATGCAGACCTGATGATGCCTCTGCCAGCCCAAGGGGGTTCCACGAAGTGAAGACTACACATCGAAAGAAGTCTCTGCTGGGCAGAAATTCCAAGGCCCTTGAACTATCACCTTGCAGATTACTGATTTGGGGTTATTTCATGAGCAGTGGACCATGGATCAAAAATTGAGGTACACTGAGACAAAACTATCAACTGGGCTAGGTGTGGTGGTTCTTACTTGTAATTCTATCACTTCGGGAGGTCAAGGCAAGTGAATCTTGGTTCAATCATCTTGGTTAAATTTATTCCTAAGTATGTTATTTTTTGGAGATGGATAGTATTCTAAATAATTTTTTTAAAATAATTTGTTGTTAGTGTATAGGAACACTACTGCTTTATGTATGTTGATTTTGTATCCTCCAACTTTACAGATTTTTTTTTGTTGTTGGTCTTGTTTTTTAATATTTTATCTTTTTTTTTTTTCATGGATGACAAGACATTTTTAATAGCTCAGTAGACCTTGAAAAAAATGTTTAATGCTTATGAGGCCTCCTAATTAATTATTTTTATAGTAACAACTTTTGGCTCCGATTTTCAAAACAAAGAAATGTATTGACTTATCAATAAACCCCAAGAAGGGCATAAGGATTGCTAAACTCTAGGAATAATTAGAATTTCAAGAGGACTATCTCCAGCTTTTAAACTCTGTCCTCTGCTGCTAGGCCATCCTTTCTCTTTTTCAAAACATCTACAAATGGGCGTGAGATGGAGAACAAGGCCACTAATTACAACTATGCTCAGGTCTCACAAAGTAAATCAACAGAAAGACACTGTCTTTTTTTAAGGCCGAGTTTAAAAATGTGAGACAAAGACTCTGATTCTTGATCATAAATGATATTAGTCTGCAAGTTACATTTCTGGAAATATATTTTTCTAGTTTTGGTATCAGCTTCACTTCTGGCCTCATAAAATAAGTTGGGAAATGTTTTCCTCTTCTGGAAGGCATTGTGTAACATAGACATTATTTCTTCATTAAATGTTTGGGAGCATTAGATGTTAAATCATTTGTGACATTTTTTCTTAATGGATGTTTTTCACCTACTAATGTCAATACTTTTATAGATATAGAGCTATACAAATTATTTCTTTCTCTTTGAGTGAATTTTTCTAGTTTATGCCTTTCAAAAATTGTTTTTCAAACTAATGTGTTTAATTCAGAAGCTTAACATTTTGTAGAATTCCTTATTACTCATATCTGTAGCAAATGTACTGTTATCCCAGTTCACTCCTGCTATTGGTAATTTGTATCTTTGATACAAATTTTATTAGAATGACTAGAATGTTATCCATTTTATTAAACTTTTGAAAAACCTAGCTTTTGAATTCATTGATTTTCCTATGATAGAAGAAGAAAACCTTGAATTATTTCTTCTCTTGTAATATAAGAATTTAATGATATAAATTTCCCTGCAAGCATTTCCTTAGCGAATTCCCACAAATTTTGATACATTGTACATTAAATATTCTTTTTATTCAAAATAATTTCACATTTTTCCTGACACTTCCTACTTGGCCTATGAGTTATTTAGAAATAAGTTTCTTCATCTTCAAATATTTGATGATTTTTCAGACATCTATCTATCATTAGTTTTTAAATGTCATTTAAATCAGATGATGTATTTGTATGATTTGCATTATTTTAAATTAATTATGATTTGTTTTATGACATAGCATATGATCTATCTTGGTGGTTGAAAAAAATGTACCTTCTGATATAGTGTTGAATAATTTCTAAATTTCAGGTCAAAATTTTTCATAGTATTGTTTAAATATTTTATATCCTTCTTTGTATTTTATAGCCTTGTTCTAACAATTGCTGAGATAGGAGTGTTGATGTCTTCATGTATAATTATGTACTTGTTTATTTCTATTGTTATTTCTATTAATTTTTATTATATGTATTTTTAAATTAGTTTGTCATATTACCACATATTTATGATTATATTGGCTTCTTGGAGGGTTGATCTTCTATCATTATGCAATGACACTATTTATATCTGATAATTTTCTTTGTTCTAAAGTTTACTTTGTCTGATACTAATATAACCTCTGCATGTTTACTATAATGAACATTCTCTTGCTATATAATTCTCCATCTCTTTACCATTAACTTATCTAAGACTCTAAATTTAAAATGGATTTCTTACACACACGTATAGTTTAGTTTTATTTTAAATCTACTTTTTAGTTAGTGTGTTTGGGGGAGTAATATTTAATAAAATTATTGGTAAGACTGACTTTAGGTTGATCATTTTATGATTTGTTTTCTGCTTGTTCCCTGTAACAGTTGTTCCATTTTCTCTTTTTTTAAAATTATTTGAATAGTTTTAGCAATCCATTTAAATTTAACTACTGTGTTTTTACCTATATCTCCTTGTATTATGTCCGTTGTAGTGACTCTTTAGACTACAAGATGCTTACCTAGCATACCACTGTCTATACACAATTAACATTTTACCTTTTTGGGTAAAATGTTTAGTTTTTTTAACCATACAGGTCCCTTTAATCCTCTGCTTTGGCAAAGGTAGTCAATTATTGTATACACATATATTAAATGGGAACATGTAGTATTACAAATTTTGTTTTTAAAAAATGATATTCTTTCTATCTATTTATTTATTTGTTTATTTATTTGAGATGGAGTCTTACTCTGTTGCCCAGACTGGAGTGCAGTGGTGCTCTGTTGGCTCACTGCACCCTCCACCTCCTGGGTTTAAAAATTATCAGACCTCAGCTCCCCAAGTAGCTGGGATTACAGACATGTGCCTCCATGTCTGGGTAATTTTTTTTTTTTTGTATTTTTAGTAGAGATGGGGGGTGGTTTCCTATCATGTTGGCCAGACTGGTCTTGAACTCCTGACCTCAGGGGATCTGCTTACCTCGGCCTCCTAAAGTGCTGGGATTACAGGTGTGAGTCACTGTGCCTGGCCTATTTTTAAAATTTAAGGGAAAAAATAATTTGTCATAGTTTCCTGGATAGTAACATTCTGATGTTCTTTCTGCACTTGCAAAGTTCCACATTTCTTTTGGTATAAAGGAAATATTCCTTCATGTTTATTCTGCCTGGTGAACTCCTCTAATCTTTCTTGAAACATAACTATACAACCTTTATTATTTTATTTTTCTTTATAATGTCTTTGTTTTGCTCTTATTCATTAAAAATATTTCTGGGGCATGTGACATTCTGGATTGACACCTCTTTTTGTTCAGTACTTTAAAATGTTGTTTCACTACGGGAATACAATTTTTGGTAAGAAATATTCAGTCATTTGAATTGTTATTCTAATGTATGTAGTGTGTCCCTTTTTTTCCTCTTTTTTTTTTTTTTTTACTTGTAAGACTTTTTTACTTTGACTTGTAGCATGCATATAACATACCTGAAAGTGCTTTTCTTTGAGTACTGTTTCATGTTCATTAATCTTGAATCTGTAAATTTATGTCTTTTACCTTGGGAAGTTGTTCATCATTATTTTTTAAAGTTTTTTTTCTATTCCAATCTCTGTCTTCTCTCTTTCTGAAACTCCAATGACAAAAGCATTATGTATTTTGATATGCTCTCAGAGGACATTTAGACTCTGTTCATTTTTATTTTATTCCTTTCTTTTTTTCTCCTTGTTCTTCAGCTTAGGTTAGATGTATTGACATACCATGAAGTTCACTGATTCTTTTATGTCATTGACATTCTGCTATGAAGCTCTTTCTGTGTATATTTTTATTTAAGATACTCTGTTTTCCAGTTATAAAGCTTCCATTTGTATCTCTATTTCTATTTCTCTGAAGAAATGTATATTTTCCTTCATTTCAAAAATTTTTACTCTTACTTTACAGAACATGGTTAAAGCTACTTTAAAGTTTATCCGGGCGCGGTGGCTCAAGCCTGTAATCCCAGCACTTTGGGAGGCCGAGACGGGTGGATCACGAGGTCAGGAGATCGAGACCATCCTGGCTAACATGGTGACACCCCGTCTCTACTAAAAAATACAAAAAACTAGCCAGGCGAGGTGGCGGGCGCCTGTAGTCCCAGTTACTCGGGAGGCTGATGTAGGAGAATGGCGTGAACCCGGGAGGCGGAGCTTGCAGTGAGCTGAGATCCGGCCACTGCACTCCAGCCTGGGCGACAGAGCGAGACTCCCGTCTCAAAAAAAAAAAAAAAAAAAAAAAGTTTATTTCTGATGATTCTGATACCTGGTATCGTGAACCTGGTTCATCTTAGAGTTGGCAATTGTTCAATTGGAGAGAGGTTCAGAAGAGGCATTTTTAGTAAGCATCTTAGTAATTCTGACACAAGTGATGTATAATATCTGAAGAAAATAGATAACGGAGAATATGTTGGGAGACTCAACTTACTGCTTAATTGAAATACTTCATGGTTAAGAAAAAGAGATTAATAAGGACATCTTCCCCCAAAGAGAAGAGAATTATCCCATCTTATGTCCTTCATGACTTGGGAAATAATTACCATGATCATTTTCATACAATTATGTTTGAAATTCTAATGTCTTACTATAGAACACATGTGTATGCACACGTGCACACACACACACACGAGGAATAGTAATTCAAGAGGTGTCAACCTGCTTTGTTTCATAAAATATCTCTGATACTAAGATAGTCTAATATAAAATAATGCCAATAAAAATGAAGAAAATGTTCTGCATAACTAAAAGCATACAGCCCATTTAAGAGGATATATTTAGATTTGTGTGCATAAAGGACTAGTTTTAATCTGGTAGGTACTTTCTGTGGAAAACTATAAATACAATTAGTAATGAAGAAATAAATGCTAACAGAGCCACCAGAATTCTAAAATTATAAGCAAGTATATCAGTTTGTTGTTTTGGAAACAAAAATATCACTTTGAGCTGCTCACCTCGGTAATTATAAAACTCTCATTAAAACCCTTAAGTAATGTAGAAAATGTGCGGATAAATTACGTGATAATTCTATCCTATAAAATTCTAACATATAAAAACATATCAATTCTATTCATTTCTGTGAAAATATGCAAGTTAATTCCCTATTGTTCATTTATAAACAACAATACAATTTTAATCACCTTTACTTTTTTTTTTTACTTCTCATTTGTTATGGCATAACTTTATTTTCCACTTTAGTTTTTTAGAGGCATAGCTATGCATCAGTGTAACTGAGAATTCATGGTATATCTCTGCCTGAACAGCTTTTCTCACCAGACATTATCTGTGTTCCTAAAGCTCCTAATCCAGGATGAATTATTCTACCACAAAGTCTGCTAATTCCCCCAAGCAAAAATAGTATAGAATAACAGTATTTTGTCATAACTAAAATAGTCATTCAGTTTAGTCAGGTAGCAAATATATATTTCATATCTACTTTATGAGAGCATTGTGTTAAACTCCAAGAAGCTAGTGGTGAAGAAAACAAGCAATTAAATTTTTAACACCTTAGTTTCTTCCATATTATTCAGCATATACCACTTACACACAAGATACTGTGCTATGTATATGTGTGTATGCATATATACATAGACTTCAATTTATATATTTTTATTTGAAAAAATTGATAAAGCTTAATCTTTTGGATAAGTTATACAGTATTTTAATTTAATTTCTACAATAATTCTCTGTGAATTTATGGTTATTATTTTATTTAACTTCTCATAAATATACAAATATAATTAACATCTATGCCTTCAAATGTAAAACATAAATTGTAACATATATTATTGCACTTTGTCGATTGTTCAGATATTTGAGTATTTTTTTCTTTTAAACCATATGGTTGCTAAAACATGGATTATTATTTTTGAACAAAGATGTCAATTAAATACTCTGTCATTTTATGTAAGACTGAAAAACACTTGCTATGAGCTAGCCAATCCATAAAAGCAGATTATAAATATGTGTTTTTAGATATGATTAAAACATTACAAAATAAAGGAAGTTAAATACAGGCAGAAACCATGCAGGCAATAATAAAGGAAGAAGCAAAAAGAGTGGCAAGAAGGCTGAAAGGAGTGAAGCTTATGACAATTGCCTGCCTAGCCACCCTAATAGAAAGTGAGAGGCTCACCCTGACGGGCAAGCTCATGTATGCTTTAACTCCAGAGCATGGAACTGAGGTTACAATGTCTTTTTGCAGAAGTCATGCTAAACTGGTTTCAGAGATGCAGAGGAGACAAAGCTACACACAAAAATTATGCAGTCACAATTTTGGCAGGAAGCAATTTTCTCTGTGACTACAAAGAAGGAATTTCAAGATGAAAAACCTAGAAGACTAATGCTCCTACCCTATCTCACAACTCCCTACAAATAGGCCAAAATTCCAACTACTTAATTCAGTACAAATAGAAATAAACTGGCCCAGAAGGTATTTTTTAATGCAATAAAAAAATGTAGAAAAAATGCAGTAAACTTACTCAACAGAGACATTTTTCCATAAAGTTTCCATTGGAATAAAGTTACGGTCAGCATTTTGCCATGAAGAAGGAAAACACAATTTTAATAAAGTGACAACCTCAGTGAAAGGAAATTGCAAAGCAAAAAAAATCAAGTATTCAAGGCAAAACAGCAAAACAAGAGGATTTGAAGAAATGAACGGAAGCTTTACACACTGGCTAAAGCATTATGAAGCATTCCTTACAGCTTTTCTTGAAGAACACCTTCCTAGAGGCCTTATGAAGGCATCCGATCCCTGAACTACTTGTCCTGAAGTTAGAGAGAAAAATTGATCTGTAGGTTTCTGTATCCCATTAGCCAAAGTTTGCACCGTAGGGCTTCAACTCCTTTAAGCATCTGAATCGCATCATGAGGCAACCCTAACAGCTGCTATGGAAGCCAGCGCCCAAAATAACAATGATAGCACCCCTGGCCTGTAGAGATTAGTGAACTCCCTATTTGCCCACATCATCTGCAGGCTTATGGGCCTACCTGGTCGCATGGGTAACAAGCACTCCCTGCGGTTCTCATGTCTCAGCAGCATCTGTGAAACCCAAAAACTCAAGGTGAGAGGCAAATGAAACAGGCACAAGCTACATATCTTTAGGGATTTTTCTGGGTATTTTCCTCTCATATGACTGAGATGGCCTAAGAACAACCACTGTAGCAATACTCTTGGGCTTTACAGACTGAGCAACAACCTAACTTTATATATGTTTAAAGTTATTGCTAGGGGTATTGTAGCCTGAAAGCAAGCAAGTTCACAAATCCAGAAAGGTACATAAACTGAGTTCAGGGCAATGTAACAGAGCAGGATGCAGGTTTAGTATGGAATGGAAATGTAAACACAATACAACTAGAAACAAATTTGAATGCAAGGGAGAAAGAATGTGGCAAGCAGGATATGTTTGCTGATAGCCTCACTTATCATAAAAGGCAAGGAATGTCTCTTACAGCTGTCCAACTGAGTAATGATGTAAGCATATTTCACAGCATAAATTTAAACACTAAGAAAGATCATATCATATTCTAAATTTGAATCCCATGGGAGAGAGATGAGGAGAGGAAATAATTATTTATAGTATGTCAAAAAATAAAAAAGAATGAAACTTACTTGCTTAAAATGAATGTAAAGATATGACTAAGATCAAAAGAATATTAAGTAGCATGAACAGGAAAAAAAATTCAGATTTTCTGATTCTTGTCAAGATTGAAATATTGTCCAGCATAGTGCTACTCCAAAATGCATGAAAAGAAGATGGTAGTGCTTGGAAAACTTTAAGCTTAAATAACAGGATGCAAAAACATGTGCACACACAAACACATATGTGTGTGTGTGAACTCACATACATATGTGCAAACACACACATACACCATAAAATGAGTCAATACTCATTACAAGATATCATGCACATAATTTTTGTTATTTTTAATATGCTCTACATTCAGAGAAAGTAAAAAGCCTGTCTCCCATTTTTGCTTTGTTTTGTTTTCATTTTGGCTTTTGACATTTTAAAATAAACTTTTCTTCAAATGCTTACCAGAGTTATGGCAAATGATTGCCTTACACATGTAAAAAATTTAAGGAGAACTCTTCTGTCACAGATGGGGTCATGTATTGGGTAAATAGCATCCTATATAGACCAGAGTATATCGCATTACTTAAGACATCAGAATTTACAAAATTGCTGTTGGTCTTATGCCTAATATCCTTCTTATTCAGACAAGTGAACTGGATCAAAAAATAGTTTTTTTTTTTCTGAATTGCAAAATGCATTTTGAAGCATAACTCTGGAATGTGAAACAAACCTGCTAAAAACATGCAATTTGATTTTTCACTCTCATTTCTAAGCTTTTGACAATTTCTTATTTTTACTTTGTGTTATAGTTAAAATTAAAAATCTTACAGTCACTATTTCTTTTCTTCTTTTTTTTTTTTTTTTTTTTTTTTAACGTAAAGCATGTCTGGTCACTATTCTTTAGCTTGAACTATTTTTTTAATTTTTTAGGCTGAAATACTGAAATCCTGAACAAAGAAGCAGTGAACACAACAAAGGTAATAATCTACACATATACTGAAGAGTTAAATGCCTGAAAAATCAAGTGACAAGTCTCCTTTATTTTTCACTATTTACTGGGTCCCAGCAAAGATGAGCCTGACAGATATTCTGCATCTGAGAAGTGTCGGCGGGTTGTCAAGCCAAATCCCGGCTTGAAGTTTTGTGGCAATTTGCAATACAGGCTTGTTCCAAGGGTCACAGAGGCTGAGCTTAGCTTTTCATTTGATGCCAGGCTATATCAATAAATTTTAGAAGAGTGCACTGCACCCGGAAACCTTTGTAAGCTGTGGTGCAACAGAAACACTTGACTAAATCGGAAGAATGGCGGCATCAACAGAAACCATTTTAAGTGTGGCATAGCTAGACCTCAAGAGTGAGAAACAGCTAGTCTATTAGGGCTGGGATTTTTTAACCCTAAAAAAGCAGAATTCCAGTGCCTATTTATCTTCTGGCCATAGATTGATTGTCAGAACCAGATAAACAAGGTTTGGTGGGCTGATGGGTCCACGGAAAAAATAAACAAAGTGTGATGAAGCAGTGAGTAACCTACTGGTCTGTAGTTCAGATAATGCGGTTTCAGTGACAGTCTGAAATTAGTGTGCCTTTCCAAGGGTCTGGGCAGTGAATCCAAAATCGGCTGTTCCTGCAACTTAGCTGATATCTGAAATAATTTAGGGCAGGGAAGGGGCAGAGAGTGTTTCAAAAAGACACTGCCTAAAAGAGTTAAGAGAAAAGTAGCTCCTATCCATTGTCGTAGAGCAGCCAGCTTCCAAAGATCACAGATGTCGACAGGCTTTGCAGTAGAGTTTGTTGATGCTGAATGTCTTGTTAGGGGATGTTGTACAGAGACATACGGCTTTCAAACGGCTATGCTTATGTAATCTCTCAGACATGCAGCACGATTTGTTCATTTGCTTTTTAAATCTGACAGCAGAAGACAGTAAGGCAGAAATCATTCATTAATGCCTCCATTACCAGAAGTTTAAGCCTTGCGTTGATTCTTTGTGGCAATTTAGCTTACTCTTATTTTTATACGTTTCATGGGTTAGTTGATTGTGCAAGCTGGAGCATGTTTATGAATGGAAGATAAGCACTTGCAGACACAGAGTACAGGCATTCTGGTTGAAGAGCATGGAGCAGGCCAGATTGCCTTTATAGGGTAATCATTTTCTCCCTTTGAGATTCAAGGTTATTTACAATTCCAGTTGTTGAATACTGTCACAACCTCTGGTTATATGAATTGCTTTAGCCCTGTACCATGTGTGTACTGATACTTGATGTAATTGTTTCTGTGCTGGCTGTATACCTTAAACACATGTACTTAGTACCAAATGTAAATAATGTTTGCAGTTTGAAGAAAAGAATTAGAAACCAACATTAGAACTCCATGAAATTAACATGAATTAGAGTTGACCCTGCAAAGTTGTAATGGGCTTACATGTGATGAATGAAGTACTATCTCATCATATAATATCTGCCACAAGGATACAGTGCAGACGTCTATATTTGAACTTCTGCTCTATAATCTTGTGGCAGACATTATATGATGAGATGGTACTTCAATAGATCACTCTTTTAACACTCTCTTCGCATATTTCCACGTAGCTTTAGGCAACCCTAACCTCTTTAACATCAGAGTATTCATGTATAACAAGGATACATGGAAATCACACCTAATTCAAGGAGATTTTTTTGAAGATTAAATACGACAATGTTTACCATAGTGCCTAATATCACAAGTGCCTTGTGATAAACGAAATGTTAGTTATAATGATTATAACTATCATATTATCAGTTTAAATAAGACTTTTTCATGGGAAACTACTTTCCAATGTGTAACTCTGTTATGGGACTGGCTATCCTATCAAATTTGTCACAATGGGCAAGTTGATTACATGAGGAATGTAGAGTGGAATTGGGATAGAAAAACAGATTTAATCACAAGGCAGGTGAATAGAGTGTGCTCTTAGGACAGTAGAAACAAGAGGGCCTCCTTTACACGCACAGTGTAGAAGGATTTATGAAGAAAGCATTGAAAAATGAAAGTGATGAATGAGGAAGACAAAACAAATTCATCCTCTATATTGTTCATTGGTTGTGCATAGTTTAGTCCTCCCACCATAGTTCAAGGCACAAAATAAATAAATCCAATGCAGATGAGACAACCACCTCACGGTCATAACCTAGAGCCTCTTGTCCTGTCATCTGTTCATTAACACATTCTGTGATAACAGGATTTCTCAAAAATAAATCGCTCAGTTGTTGCTGCTTTTACAGAAAATGCAAGGGCCTTTTGTATATCACTTCCAAATCCTCTGACTGAATCTGAGATTTCTCTCTCTCAGCCCATAGCCCTATGAGCCACAGTTTCTCTTTTGTTTAAAGTAAAAAAAATAATTTATATACCCTACTGCTATTGAGAGACCCAGATGAGAGCAGATCGATGATGACACTTTGTGAACTGTAAAACACTGCTGGAGTTTCAATTCTAGGGAATCCGATGGTCATCAACCTACTCACCTCTCCTACAGTACAAAGTTTTAGTGCTGTGGTAAAATCACCATGGACCTTAGCAACTGAGAGATCTGAATTCAGATTTGGACTCTTAACACTTATTAGTTTATAGGGTCTTGAACAAATTACTTAAGTTCTCTTTAAATGATAATTGTGTAACACTTAGAATGATGGTAGTTTGAGAGAGAGAGAAAGAGAGGGAGAGAGAGAGAGAAAGAAAGAGTATCTAGAGCTTAATTCATTCTATTAGTGGTTTTTCTCCCAACAAAAAAAAAAAAATAATACTAACTGTAGGAGAGAAACTGAGTGTGTGTGTGTGTGTGTGCCTGCATGCATGAGTAATGCATATAGTATATGTTTTGGTGGCAGGGATGACGGGAATCTAAATAATTACTCAGTGATCAAAAGAGTTCATATGGGTGTTTTTGAGCTTTTCTCAGCAGGTAGCATATATTTACAAAATTGTTGATTTAATTTAAAGGATTTCATTGAAAACAGAAAGAATAAAAAGAGAAAATGTAATTTTGGTTATTTTGAAATGGCAGTCTAACAATTGCCACAACAAGAATTATTCTCTGATTAAAAAGCTAAGAGGTTTCTCCAGCAAAGATAAAGAGAAGCTCTGCTCTTTACTGAAAACAGACTAGAGGGCTGCTCCCCAATGAGGAGGCTGAGGAAAGCCTTCCAGTGATGATAACAACGCCTGAAAAGAACAAACTGTAGGGCAGGCTGGTCAGGGTGACTATGGCCAAGAGCTCTCAGGATTCTCCTCCTCCCCCACCCCCCACATTCTATAAGTCTAAAATAAGTTTTGACCTTATAGCTATCTACCTAAGGATTTCCAGTCACTTCGAAGTTCCCAGAACATCTTTGGCCTCTCTTAAAATGATCAATATAACAGAAACAAAAAATATTGTTCAATGCAAAGCATAACACTAGCGAGATAATGAAGGCCATGAATCTTATGATATGTAATATCTTCTCCAAATATGTTGGAGAAAAAGGAACAGTACAACTTCAAAAGTAGCAGTAAAAATGTTTTATGTCACTCGTAAGAGGAAATCAAATGTTAATATAATTCAGCTCTCAGCAAATGCATACATGTTTTAGAGCTAACAATATGAGTTGGCATGATATTTAAGAATGTGAACAATACATATTTTGGATAGAAATGAGACAATGAGAAAATAAATTAACAAGCACTGAGGATGGACTGACTTTATCTCTTTAATTATAAAGGAATAGCGAATTATAAAATAAATTAACTTAGGATAAAATGCTAGAGTTTGAGGCAAAGGCTAACTAAAGAAAGAACCAAATAGGAAACAAGGAGTCCAGCTCTCAATATTATACTTAGCCGTGTACTGAATAGGCTTACAGTTGACACTTAAGCAATGCAGAGGTTAGGGGCACAGTGCCTCCTCCCACATCCCTGAAGTCAAAAAGCTGCATATAACTTTTTACTCCCCCAAAAATTGTTATTTGGGGGAGTAAAACCTAGTTACAGACTACTGTTTTCAGAAAGCTTTACCGATAACATAGCCAGGTAATAAACACGTATTTCTGTTATGTGTATTATATGCTGTATTCTTAAAGTCAGCTAGAGAAAATAAAATGTTATCAAGAACATCATAAGGAAAAGAAAATTCATTTACATTGCTGTACTGTATTTATCAATACAGTAAGTTTATATAATTTGTTTTCAAGATGAATCACCAGTTTGAAATAGCAGGTAATGGCATCCGCAGACTTCAATCTATGGTATCTATCAAGCCATCCAACTTTCATTATATGGCCTTGGCTTTTCTCTGCTTCTTGGGAGCATTTCCAGCACCACTAGTGGCACTTTGTATGGGTTCCATTGGTGTTATTCAAGAGTTCTGGGATTGCACTAAACACAATGAAAAATACGTGTTTTGTGCAAGAGATTACTTTTTACTACATTGGTTGGCGATGACTGCTCATGTGATGCTTATTGTCACATGGTGTTTTAACTGGATACTCAAAACACTTGAATCACTGCAATAGCAACAGGAGGTGGCTACAAAATTATTATAGCAGTACAGTATATATGACAGTTAATTTCATGCAGTTATAATAGTGCATTTTAACATTTGTTCTTACTGCTTTTGACTTCAAATGATGCCTTGTAGAGTCTAAGTGTATGTAAATTTTGATAATGGTAACTTTCTATAATAAAGTTTGTACATTTTACAGAAGTAAATGATAAAATAAACTAGTATTTACATATATTGTATATATTCATGACATACCTTTTTTTTTTAAATTTCTAGGTTACATAGTTCATCTGTTTTTTTTTTTAAAGTTGTCCCAAATCTCTGAAAAAATTTCCAATATATTTACTGAAAGACATTCTCATATAAATGGACCTGCACAATTCAAACCCATGTTTTTCAAAGGTAAACTGTATATTGTCTGTGAATTGTATCATTACATTTACTAGATGAATTTCTAAGCTATACCATCCAAGCGGCTTTTTAGCATTATTCCTGGGAGATAGTTCCCTAGGCCACAACACAAACAGCACATCCAACAAATTCAACAAGCTATTTTTAAAAAAACATGAAAAGCACGAATAATTATTAAGTATTGCCCTTACTAATAAACAGTTAAATATATTTTTTTAGAAAATAATGAAGTCTCTTTTTCATTATTTTACAAATATATTAATAGTCTGCAGTAGCTGTTTCTATCTTTAAGTCCCCTCTGATGTAAAGAACAGGAAGGGATTACCATTATAATGTAAAATTAAGCAGAAAGGTAGAAATAAAAGGAGGACTAAGGGTGTGATGGGACCAAATCCCGGCCTAATTTGGTAATATTTCTTAAAAATAGAGAGAGGTCAACATTGTAGGCAGGTATTTATCACTGTAAACAAGTACCTCAGGCTTAAAAGTAAAAATGTATTGCTATATCTCATGATTTCCCTAAACTCAGTAGCACTGGGCAAACTAATAGCACTAGTGAGACAACTGGAACAGAAAAAGTGTCGCTGGTTGTATTTTTAACTCATTATTCTCCAAACATTTCATTATAACTTGGCCAGCTTTTAAGTTCAAAGGGAGAACATTCTGAGCAAAATGAATATACGATGAGAGAACCACCATATGCCTAGAAAATTCATCTAAGCTGTAATTATAAGTGAAATTAATAAATCGGTGATTTTGACATTTTGTTGTCCAGTGGGAAGAGAAAATTAACACAATAAACAGATAAAGAGAAAAAAATTTCATATGACAAAAACATATGGAAGGAAACTGAAATGGGAAAACTTTGGAATAACAACTTTGATTTTACGTTTTCTTAAACTTGTCCTGTGCTTTGTTTGGATTCATCTATCACTTAGCAAATGCTTAAGAAACCCAAATTTCAGTAATTAATAATTGAGTAAGAATCCAAAAGTATTACAGTTGTGATACCCCAATGCATATTAAGAAGAAAAAGAAATGATTCAAATGTTTATCTTCATATATTTATTTGAGTTAACTAACAGATTATATATCCATTACTTTAAGTAGGAAGGATAATTATATAATTAATGAATCAAATCAAATTTGTGGTTGTATTCTGACATAAAATCATTTGATAATTTCAGTAAATTTCTATCAATAGAAAACATTTTTGTCAGAATAATATATTAATATTACTATTAATTTTAAAAACAAGTTTCAATATCCCATTGGTATATTTTTATATTTCATTGGTAATTGTGGATTTATTTAAAACAGAACATCTCACTTAAAGTAAATAATTTGTCTTGATAAAGCAACTTGAGTTGGGTTGCTAATTAGTAGCATCTTTGTTTTGTCCTGAAAAAAATTAGAAGTAGAGAAACTTGGATATTGAGTTCTGCCGTCAACTATCTGAGTGATAAGAGCAAGTTGCTAGAGTTTGTAATTTCTTCATAAAATAAGAATTATCGAGGCAGAGCAGATCCAAAGGAATCTGAATATGGAATTTATTTCTCTTAAAAAGGAACAAACTTTTATCATCTCCAAATAAGATATTGATTCCAATTGATGACATTAGTTCCATATTACTGCTATAGGAACACTACTTATTACTAATTTTAATTAAATGAGAGCACTGAAGCGCATGTAATACTATACATTAGGAGTTTGTTAATCAGTATTTTCATATTTATGATTTGTCAGACTACTTACTTTTTGATAAAATGTATTTGAAATGTAGTCCTTCCATGGATATTTGTTCTTTATGTCATGTGTACTAGGCATAATGCGAAGCTCCAGAGATAAGCGGAATGACAGACATTAAAATTTCAAAATTTGCTTAAATTCTTAAATGAATTGAAGAGTTGGTATTAAGAAAGAAAATAGATTATGATGAAGTACAAGTTTCTTTGCTTGTGTCATATATAGTAAATTATCTCAGTGTGCAGCTTTGTTGTTTGTCTATTGGAGAGGAATGAACAACTGGGAAATAAATCATCTTTTTGGCATTGCCCTTTTATCTTTATCCTGTTTCAAGTACCTCATTCCAGGCGACACTTACAAAACAACAAATTCCACTTGGCATTTTGCTATAAAATATCAGATTTGCTTTCAGTTCTCAGTATGGAAAATGAGTTTATAATCTCAGGAGATATAATTAATTATCACTGTGTATGCAGTACTTTTAGATTGCCATATCAAAAAGAGCATATGACATTCAACTCATCTCATTTATTATTGTTTAGATTTCTAGCATCGCTATGGCTAATGATCTCTCAGTATCTTGTTAGTAACACCCTTTTAAAAGTAACTGTAATTCAACTAGAGAGGAAATGAATCTGTTTGGGGACTCAAGCTAAAATCTAGTAAATCAACTTTTAGATGAATCACATTTTTTACTTCATCATTCACTTTAAATCAGTTGAAATATTAAGATTAAGATAAATTTGTTCTGATAGTGTAAGTACTGTCATGTATAATCTCAAAGGCTAAATTCTAAAATACTGTTGGCTACAAAGCATTTTACAGTGAATAAATGGCTTTAATAAAAAGTAATATAAATCATGTCAGATACTGCACTAAGTCATTTGCATGTTTTTTATTGATTCAATACATTTTATTGATTGAAGAAACTTTGAGGGCCTAGTATATGTTATGTCTGCATAAGACAGTAAGTAAGAATAATGATGAGAACAAAGACAGAAGATTTCTGTGATACTCACAGCTTGTGGGGAAATATTAACATCATAAATATATATAAAATTATAACTGCTGTAAAAAAATCAATGTAAGCTACTCTGAGAAAGCATAACCTCATATTAACATTCCGATTATATAAACGAGAAGTGGTATTACATTTTCCAGATGAAAAGGCAAATTTATTTAACCTCTGTAATGTAAATTACCAAAAATTAGTAAATTCAAGATTCAAAGAGAAGGTATATTTAATGCCAAAACTAGAGCTTGTGTGAAGTAAATCATAGTGGCTTTTAGATTTTCCATGGCTGTGAAAAACAATATTATGTATGTTCATTCAGTTCAGACACAGGCTGAGATGCACATGCATGACATTTGACTAAACAAAGTTGAAGACAAAGGTTTGAATCACAAAGAGTACTTTTTTTTTTTTTTTTTTTTTTTGAGACTGAGTTTTGCTCTTGTTGCCCAGACTGGAGTGCAATGGCGCGATCTCGGCTCACTGCAACCTCCACCTCCCCAGTTCAAGTGATTCTCCTGCCTCAGACTCCTGAGTAGCTAGGATTACAGGCATGTGCCACCATGCCCAGCTAATTTTTGTATTCTTAGTAGAGACAGGGTTTCACCATGTTGGTCAGGCTGGTCTTGAACTCCTGACCTCAGGTGATCCACCCACCTTGGCCTCCCAAAGTGTTGGGATTACAGGCGTGAGCCACTGCTCCCAGCCAAGAGTACATTTTTAAAAAAATAATCAAATAAATATATATTTGCAGTTCTTAGATGGGACTATAATTAGTTATACAATTAAGTTACTCAAACTTTTTTAAATAAATCAAGTGAAAGTGTCAGAATATTCCAAAATTCTACCAATAGTAAATACTAATTTCTTTGTATTATTTTTGCAAAGGTACACATCTATAATTGTGAGAGACTATTTATGTTCAGTCTTTTAGTGTAATGCCATCAAAATGACACGCAAGACTATTAAAAAATAAATTTTTCTATTTTCTGCAACTATATCACAAAAATAAAATTGGATTTTTTTCCCCCAACCAATTTGTAAAGATTGCATGACAAGGTATATGTAAGGTTATGTGGTACACATGAAATTCACTGTTGGAGAGAGGTGTTATTTCAGAACAATTTATGTCAAAAGTCTCAAAAGGTAGATGCTGTGAATTGCTAGGGTTAATTTGAAAATTGAAGCTTCTTCTTATACATGCAACTCAAAGTAGCATATTTCAGGAAAAGTAGCAGCAGGAACTTAATTATTTAACAAAGGTAAATAATTATCATGAGCAACACTAACTAAGCTTACTTCCTTGCAGGTATGAGGATACTGACAAAGATACAGTACCACAGTATGAAGGTATCCATGTTGTCTTCTTTATACTAAACGATCACAAATTCCATGTCTTATCTATAAAGTGGAAATAATATTTTCTCCTAAAGTGAGGTTATAAAGCAATATTAAGGGAAATAAATATTACATTTTACAATGAATTTTACTGTACCTGTTCTTTGAAGTCAGGCTGAAAAGAACTCCATCTATTGAGATCTTCATGCACAATAAAAACTGAATATCTTCATTAAGTCTGAATAACCATATAATTCAGATACAGTTTTCATGGTTCAGAAGGGGTTTTTTTAGCTTCATTTTTTAAATTAATTGATTATTTCATTTGGCAAGGAAAAACTGTGCCTGTTTGTTATATGCATCATGACGTTTTCAGATATAGACATATTGTGGAATAGCTAAACCAAAATTATTAGCATTTATATTAACTCACATATCTTTTTGGGGGTAAGAACACTTAAATTTACTCTTAATAATTTTCAAAAATACAATACTTTGTTAATTACCATGACTGTGTTGTACAATAGATCTCTTTAACTTATTTTTCCTATCTATATGAAAAAATTTATTTGACCGACATCTACCCAATGTGCCCTGCAGCCACCTTCCACCATTCTCTAGCCCTTACATGCTACTTTCTGCTTCAGCGAATCCAACATTTTTAGATTCCACATATAAGTGAGATGATACAATATTGGTGTTTCTGTGACTAGCCCATTTCATTCAGCATTATATCCTCCAGGCTAACCTATGTTGTCACAAATGACAGGATCTTTTCTTCCTTTTTAAGGCTGTACAGTGACCACCATGTGGAAATAAATTTGTTGAAAATCAATTGACCATAAATGCATGAACTTCTGTATGGATGTTCTTTTCTGTTTTATTAGTCTATATTTCTGTCTTTATAGCAGTGCCATACTGTTTTGATTACTGTAGCCTCAGAGTATAATTTGAAGTCAGGTATTGAGATACTTTCAGCTTTGATCTTTTTGCTCAAGATTACTTTGAATATTTGGGGTCTTTAGTGGTTCCATATGAATTCTAGGAATTTTTTTATTCCTGTGAAAAATATCATTGGAATTTTGATAGGGATGGCCTGAAATCTGTAGATTGCCTTGGTTAGTATAAACTTTTTAACAATATTAATTCTTCTAATCAAGAATCATGGGATATCTTTTGATTTATTTGTATCCTTCAATATCTTTCACCAATGTTTCATAGTATTCACTGTATAGGTTTTTCTCTTCCTTGGTTAAATTTATTTCTATATGGTTTTTAAAATGTTAGCGTGTATGGAATTGTTTTCTTAATTTCTTTTCAGATAGTTTGTTATTAATGTAAACAAAGCTACTTTATTATTTCTGTTTTTGCTTGTTGATTTGTTTAAGTTGCTTATAGATTCTGGATGTTAGAACTTTGTCAAATACGTATTTTGCAAATCTTTTCTAGTTTGTCTGTTTACTCTCTTGATAGTTTCTGTTGCTGTGCAGAAGCTCTTCAGTTTAATTAGGCCCTGTTTGTCAACTTTTTTTTTTTTTCTTTACAACTGCTTTTGAGAATGTAGCCATAAATTCTCTGCCAAGGCTGATGTCAAAAAGGATATTTCCTAGATTTTCTTCTGGGATCTGTATAGTTTGAAATGTTACATTTAAGTATTTAATACATTTTAAGTTAATGTTTATATATGGTGATAGGTAGGGGTTCAGTTTTATTATTCTGCTTATGGCTAGCCAATTTATATCCCATATCCAAGCATCATTTATTAAATAGACTGTCCTTTCGCCATTGCTTGTTTTTGTTGACTTAAAAAAAATCAGATGGCTGTAGGTGTATGGCTTTATTTCTAGGTTCTCTATTTTGCTCCATTGGTCTATGTGTCTGTTTTTGTTCCGGTACTATGCTGTTTTGATTGCTGTTGTCTTGTAACATGCACACAAACTAGAAAATCTAGAGGAAATGGATAAATTCCCATTAACACGCAATCTCTCAAGTTTGAACCTGGAAGAAATTGAAACCATGAATAGACTACTAATGAATCCCAAAATTACATTAGTAATGAAAAACCTACCAAACAAAATGTCCCCGGGCCAAATGGAGTCATGGCTAAAGAGCACATATCAATGTTAGTGAAATTATTCCAAAATAATTGAGGAGGAGAGACTCCTCCCTAACTTATCCTGCAAAGCCATAATCAATCTCATAAAAGCTGGAAATTTTAGGCCAATATCCCTGTTGAACATAGACACCAAAAATCCTCAGCAAAATACTGGCAAACTGAATAAAGCAGCACATCAAAAAGTTAATTCACCATGATCAGGTAGGCTTATTCCTGAGATGCAAGTCTGGTCCAACAGATGCAAATCAATAAATGTGATTCACCAGATAAACAGAATTAAAAACAAAAATTATATGATCATCTCAATATATATAGAAAAATATTTTGATAAACTCCAGCATCCCTTCATGATACAAAGCCTCAACAAACTAGGCATCAAAAAACATACCTCAAAATAATAAGAATCGTCTATGACAAAACAACAGTCAACTCATACTGAAAAGGTTAAAGGCAAAAGCATTCCTATTGAGAACTGGCACTAGAAAAGAATGTCCTCTCCACCAACCCTAGTCAATGTAATTCTAGAGGTGCTAGCCAGAGCAATCAGGAAAGAGAAAAAAAAAATAAAAGACATCCAAATAGGGAAATAAGTCAAACTAACTCTCTTCGCTGAAGGTATGATTCTGTACTTAGAAAATCCTAAAGACCCTGCCAAAAGACTCCCAGTACTGATAAATAAATTCAGTGAACTTCTAGGATATAAAATCAATATATACAAATCAGTAGCATTTCTGATACCAATAATATTAAATATTTAAATGTTAAATAATGAACACCAATAATGTTAAAGCTGAGGGACAAATAAAAAATGCAATCCCAAAGACACCCCCCGCCAAAAAAAAATACCTATGGCTACATCTAACTGAAGAGGTCAAAGACATCTACAAAGGGAAGTATAAAACACTACTAAAAGAAATCATAGATGACACAAACAAATGGAAAAACATTACATGCTCATGGATTGGAAGAATCATTATTCTTAAAATGGCCATACTGAACAAAGCAATCTACAGATTCAACGCTATTCCTATCAAACTACACATGTTATGTTTTACATAATTAGAAAAGCTATTATTTATTTCATATGGAACCAAAGACAAGCCTGAAAAGCCAAAGCAATGCTAAGCAAAAACAAAACAAAAACAAAGACAGCTGCATCATATTACCACTTTATATCTTTTGATTGAAGAATTTAATCAATTTGTATTCAAGGTAATTATGGATAGACAAGTACACATTCCTGTCATTTCCTTAATGATTTTCTGCTTGTTTTGTAGATCTTTTGTCCTGTTCCATCTTCCTTGCTGGCCCAGTGCTGGGGATGGTCTGGAGCCCAGGGCCGCTAGGGTTAGCTAGGCTCTGTGGTAGGCTTAGAGAAGTCTGTGAGAGCAGGCCTGGAAGAAGTCGGACCAGATCCCCAGGCAGCTGGGACTGACTCAATGCTGTGGCCAGTCCAGAGCCAATGCATTCCAGGACCTGGGACCACTAAAGTCAGCATACTGGTGTGGCAGCCCCAGGGACCTAGTTCCTGGGACCTGGAGCTGAATAGCCCTGGGACCTGGAGCTACAGGTTCCAGCATGAGGCTGGGTCAGTCCTGGAAGCTCAGTCTGTGGGTGCCAGCCTGAAGTCTGGGGTTTTGGGAGCCTTTTCAGTGCTGAATTTTAGTGGGATGGGCCTGTATGTTGGGGTACAAGGCAAAGTCTGATGCTCACCTCTCTCTCCTTTTTTCTTTTTCTTTTTCTTTTTTTTTTTTTTTTTTTTGAGACGGAGTCTCGCTCTGTGGCCCAGGCTGGAGTGCGGTGGCCGGATCTCAACTCACTGCAAGCTCCGCCTCCCGGGTTCACGCCATTCTCCTGCCTCAGCCTCCCAAGTAGCTGGGACTACAGGCGCCCGCCACCTCGCCTGGCTAGTTTTTTGTATTTTTTAGTAGAGACGGGGTTTCACCGTGTTAGCCAGGATGGTCTGGATCTCCTGACCTCCTGATCCACCCGTTTCGGCCTCCAAAGTGCTGAGATTACAGGCTTGAGCCACCGCGCCCGGCCCTCTCTCCTTTTTTCTAAGTAAAAGGTAGATCTCTCTATGGTGTACTGCCCCGGGTTAGATGAGGGGTGACATGGATAATGTAAAATGGTTCTTCCTACCCTATTCAGTGTGTTTCAATTTTTTAAAATGTTTCTGGCACCCTTAATTTTGGTAACCTTTCACTGGATTTCCTTACATTTCATCAAGGTATTTTTGTACATGAATAATTGTTCAAGTTGATGTTTCTGTGCACAAACATGAGGGAATCCTATTCTACTACCTTGCTTGGATACCCTCCAAAGTAAAATAGTTACTTTAGTTAAATAATGTAGATATTGCTCCACTAACTAAGGCATCAGATAAAACGCAGAGTTTGTGGAAAGTGTGAATATTTATTCCTCTTTATATGCGCTTTGACAAATGTCGAAGAAAATGTTCAGCTGATATTAAAAACATTATTTCTAATGGTGTGATTTTGGATATATTGCATTTTTGTTGCATTTTACAACCTTAATATTTATGAAAAGAATATATTTCAAAATAAAATAAAGCCTTTCCTTAAAGAGGAAAGAATAAAAGTAGTAAGGAACATGGATAGAAACAGATTCATTGGGAAAGCATAAAATATATTGGAGGAAAATGCACACAAAAATAAGGAGTACTTGTTTCATAAACTAAAGAAAAGCTTCCATGCCAAGCTGAAATGTTTGAACAAAGATGAATTGTCAGTTAAAAAAAGAAATAATTGGAACATTTTATATAGAGTAATAGAGTAAGGTATGTTTTTCAAGAGAATTCATATGCCAGGCATGGCCAGAGGGAAGAATTCACGTAAAAACATAAGAGAGAGGTGTTTGGAATAGCAAGAAAAATTACAGTTTGCCTTTTTCAGTTGATATGAAATAGGTAATGAGGCCTGAACTGAAAAAAAAAAAAAAAAGATTTTGGTTTTTGATTTGTTTTTATTTTCTATTTTTCTCTCTAGCAACTTCCTGACCTAAATGCCATATGGAGAATATCAAACGTATGGAAAGTACAAGTTATGATTTGTTCCCTTTCCCTAGCTCTAGATTAAGTGATTAAAAATGCATTGCAAATGTTTTAACAAATTATGCCACCCAGGACAATGAAATAAAAGTAATATATCACTTAAGAAGTTGTATTTTTAGGTATTTTGGCCAGAAAAGAGTCAGTGCTGGTGTCTCAAGTCACAGGTGGTTTAACTCATGGCTGGAAAACTAAATAAGCATCATTTTTATTGCACACATTCCATTTGGTGTTTGAAGTATACTTCAGCATAGATGTAAAGTACTTAAATATTTTAAAGAAAACCATTTAATTATTTTACCTAACAACAATGCAATGTCTGGAACATTCTCAAATGTCAAACATGTTACATAGCTGTCTCATCCTTAAGAACCTTAAGCCTGCTCTATCCTAAGGTTTTAGGATTGTGTTCTACAGCAGTATTGTCTGGTCAGAGGAACTTATAACCTAAAAAAATTTTTGCAAAACTATAAATAATTTATATATATATATATATCTCATATATATACACACACACCTGATATATATATATATATCAGGCATAGTAAGGATTTATTGTCATAGGAGTGGTGGGAGAGACTGTTGTAAAATAATTGGTAGAAGTATAGAATGCTACAGAATTTCTGCTTGATCCCCACAGTGGCAATGATGGGGATCATCTCTCTTCCACTGCACTTCAAGGCAAGTGATGGAGGCATCAAGAGAGCCCTCCCCAAGACTGTGGATGCTTGCTAGAGGGGAAGAGTATATCGTGCAACCTGAAAAAATTACCAATGGAGCTGCTGAAACTTCAGGTTGGCCACAGAAGTCACTAGAGCAGAAGTCAAGAGTGCTTTGAGAGAAAATTACGTATAAAAGTTGGAAGTGGAACATAGCTAATTGTAACAGCTTTTATCTAGAACATTCTGACAAGAAGCAACCTTGGGAAGCCTGCCAAGAAAGACAGAACATTAACGGGAGAAAGCTGCACTCTTAGTGTTGGTGGCAAAAAGTACGTTGGTTCTCTCAAGCTAAGTGCATATCACTAAGATAGACAGAATTGGCATATAATAAAAGGACATTGCCCAAAATGAGCATCTATTGAACAAAGGGGTCTGTAATGCATTCATATCATTATGGTGTTGCCTTGGCATCCATTGTGAGTATAACTTGGACTTTCTCATACCAGAAGTGGGTCACAGTCACCCATGAGACAGTTTTCAACTCATCAGCTCACTCCCCATCAAACCCTGCCAGTTCCTCATTGTGGTATTATACAACTGCCTTATACAACTTCCTCTTCATGACCACCTGTCTGTGGGACAGCTAGATAAAACATACTTCAGCAGTCTCACTGATCCCCTCATGGACTGTGTAGGTATTTTCACAGTAACCACGTTTCAGTCACAGCATGACCTTCTGGAACTTGTGCCTCCTTGCTTCAAACCTACCCATTAAAACTTGCTGCAGGAACCTTGTTTGGATAATGCCCTAGACTCAATAAAAGGATTGGCTCACAGATTGCTATCCCTCTCTTTCCTGGTGCTGACTCACCTCCATTATGGCATGGTGTGTACCTCCAGGGCCTGTAAGCAAAAACATTTTAATTTTCAGCTTGTATTTTTCTTAATCATTAAAAAGGTACTCAGCACCTTAAAGTTCCCAAATTAATACAGAATGACAGCAAAAGAGAATTTATATGGAATTCCATCACAAGGTAACAGCCGTGGGTTGACAAATACGCAGTCACAGAGCATATTACCATAAAAGTGGACAGTGAAATTCAGAGGACTTTGAAAGAACCTACTACTAATACCACTCAGAAAAGCAAAAACTAGAACTCTTTGAAAAAGAGTTTTTACCAGCTAATACTAAATCACAGCTATCAGCTAAGTGCAGAGATGTTTGCCCTTATTCTTCTCAACTGTGCAGTAGCCAGAAGCTGAGTGCAAGGAGAAGAGTTAAAAGAAACAAGAAGGTCCAAAACAGACTACAACATCCTCCCTCACTGCTTGCCCTAAAAAAGCAGATCAAGTGTGAGCTGAGAGTTCAAGGAGAAGACTGGAAATAAATGTGAGAACAAGACTTGACTTAAATATTAATTTCAGAAAATGAAGTTATTTTAATGTCTGAAAATGAAGGGAATGTTATGAGATCTACCCAAGATATTAATAAGTGTATGGGGAATTAGTATCTGATAAACTCTGTTTGAAAGAAGTGGCCAGAAAAAAAATAAAGTAATTCCCTGATCATAACTATCCTATTCAGCATGTTTAGTAGCTATTGAATGGAAAATGTGGTGAACTATGAAATATAACTTATCAGAATAATTCACCCATGATTTTGAAACTTTGTTCTTCTACAGATTGACTTTTCATGTCATCAAAAAAGGAGAAATTTATATTCTTATTTACAACCTAAAAATGTTTTATATAAAAGCTTAAATCTCAAATGTTATAACATCATAGAATTTATAAAGCCTTACTTTTTAAAATAATCATATAGGATCCAGTTTTATCTGCCTTAAAATGTAAAGTCCAAACTTAACCTAATTAGACAACTTTTCAGTTATATAACATAGTTAGGCTAATGGGGCTTTTCTCATAGGAATTTAAGAATAAAATGTGTGTTTCTGTGCGAGTAGAAAAGAACAAGGAAGAATATTCCAGAGGTGGCTTAGTTAGGACTAATATAAACTCACCAAGGCGTAAAAACTAGTCCTTCCTGGGACTAATTAATAGCTCAAATCATTAAATCTCCAGGGGCTTAGAAAACCCCTGGCCAGTCCAGACACCAGTGCCCACGTATCCACAAAGGAAGCTAATAGAAATTGTCAAGACTGGAGGGGCTTTATGTCACTGGTGGTAGATATTTACATCTGGTGAAAGAACACCATCAAAGTGATGTACAATATTTATTAAGGCAGGATCCAGATCTAGATGAAGAAAGAAACTGCATAGGAATGGGGAGAGCTCTTAGCAATAAGCTTAGCTTTTTGCAACTGTTTGATAAACAGAAACCAAGGTTCATGGATGGACAAATTGGTCCAGAAAATAAGAGGTAAAATTAGGAATAGGAAAAACAGTCTGCCTTTAAGTATTTCACACATATATATTTTAAACATTGTATTGAAGTGTGATACAAAATGAAAGTGCAAATACTGTCAGTTTGATAACTACACAAATTAAATACACCTACATAATCAGGACCCAGAACAAGAAACAGAACATTATTGGGGTTCTAGACGTCACTTTAATGATGCCTTCCATCTACTACCATCTCTTTCAGGTCCCTTTTACTCTACACCTTAAAAGCATACTTTAGTGTTATCTGAGTTTTTTAATTTTTATAAATTAAATTATACAGTATGCATACTTTTGCATCTGACTTTTCTAATTCAAAAGTATTTTGTAACATTCATGAATATTTTTGTGTGTAGTTGTAGGTCATTAATTCTCATTGCTGAATAATACTCCCTGTGTCAATATACTACAATTTATCTATTCACTCTTTTCTTAATGGTCACATGGGTAATTTCTAGTGTGAAACAATTTTGAATGGTGGCACTATAAACATACTAACTCATGTCTTTTGTTAAGCATATATACCTATTTCTATTTCTGTGGGTTTTTTTCTTGATACAGAATTGCTACATCATGAAATATGCAATTCAATCTTAGTAAATGTTGATTAACTGCTTTCCCAAGACACTGTAATAATTAACACACCCACAGCAATGTAGAAAAATTTTGTTTGGCTACACGTCTTCATCACACTTATTTTGAATTTTTTCATCTTAGCCATTCTAATGGCTTCACCTTAGAATTTTAATTTGCATTTCTTAATGACTAATGAAGTTGGACACCTTTTTATATCTATATTGGTCATTTGGTTATTTTCTTTATGGTGTCTTCACATTTTCTTCACATTTTACTATTAGATTGTTAGACTTTTTCTTACTTTTTAGGCATTCCTTATATATTCCAGATTATAATCCCTTCAGGCATATTTTTCCTACTCTTTGTGTTATTTTTGCACACTATTAATGGTGGTTTTTTATTGTAGAAGTTGTTAATTTTAGGGCCGGGTTTGGTGTCTCACGCCTGTAATCCCAGCACTTTGGGAGGCTGAGGTGGGCAGATCACGAAGTCAGGAGATCGAGACCATCCTGGCTAACACGGTGAAACCCTGTGTCTACTAAAAATACAAAAAATTAGCCAGGCATGGTGGTGGGTGCCTGTAGTCCCTGCTACTTGGGAGGCTGAGGCAGGAGAATGGTGTGAACCCGAGAGATGGAGCTTGCAGTGAGCCAACATTGCGCCACTGCACTCCAGCCAGGGTGACAGAGCGAGACTCCGTCTCAAAAAAAAAAAAAAAAAAAAAAAAAAAGTATTAATTTTAATGTAATCCAATTTATCTTTTTAGAGATTTATGGTTAGTTATTTTTGTGTCTAGTTTAAGAAATCTTTGCCTGCCCCACAGTCACAAAAAATGTTCTGTAATTTGACCTCTAAAACTTGTACTGCCATACCCCAGGCATGTTTAAATATCACATAAGTAAACCTAGGGCACTAAGGCAAAAGGTTCTGTCTAAACCCTGTTGACTTGTATAGAAGTTTCTAATTTGCCATCAGATCAGGCAGGGATCTAGGTGCAGAGTCAAGACAGGGTTATGCCTACTTAAAGCAGGACTTTCAAACATTGATCTGAGCATGGAAGCTCTGGGCTAAGACTTTTGAAGAAAAGGTGCAAGCTGTTTCCAGTTCAGTTAATGTCTAGTTATGAACTGAGAAATATGAGAGTCGTATGGGTGAAATTTGTAAGAAATGTCAAAATAACTGTAATTATTACAACAGCACTGATTTCTATACCATGACATCAAGCTGTTTCAGACTCACCTGTAGCCTGAGGCACAAGCTATTAATGTACATGGGTATAGTGGTCTCCCTCTCTTGTTGTCTTTCCAGACAGTTATTTGAATCTTCCATGTGGTGGAATTCAGGGTGGTGTAGACATATTAGAAAATGCTTAATGTATACATCAGTGACTTAGCAACTAAGACAATCAATGGTTACTTGTTACAGATTGATGGCTTGATATACTGAGAGCATTAAAAGTTTCTGTATTTAAATATATATATGTCAATTGGCCCCAATTATTTTGGTTTCTTTCAAAATTTTCAATGTTTAGCTTTAACCCTTTTGTGGCCATTTATTATCCCAATCTTATTTCCAAGAAATAGGATCATAAAAGATAGTCTGACATCGGGGAGTGCAGATTAGGGCAACTCATTTCAGCTATCACACTCTCATCAGGTGAAATTTAAAACTAATTGATCTTGGAAAAACTTGATGTACCTTAGAGAAGCCAGATTTACAAAACCCAGATTTCAAAGATTTACATATCTAGGGGTTTTGACAAAAATAAAATTTGAAATATTTCTCATGCTCACCTAAGGTCAATTCATTTTTCCAATGATTAGATGTAAGGAAAGAAAGTGAAAGAAAACTTTCAGCAGTTAGTTCCAATTCACCTCATTCTCATTAGGCTCAAGAAATCTGTATTTTATAAGGCCTAATAAGTAATGTATAGAAGACAGTGCATTTTATACATGGCCAAGACGTGTACATCCTCAATCACTATTAATTAGTACCTTTGCAAATCAAATTTATTTAAAATGGCATTTAATGTCTCCATAATATTTGTAATGAAGAACATCTGTATTATTCCATAAAATGCACATTGCTCACAGCTGCTCATGGTACTGCCTACAGTTGTGGGGTAGTTTGCTTTGTAATGCCTAAGCTTCCTATTTTATCTGTGATAAGAAAAATCTGAAGCCCAGATGGCCCATATCAATTATGCTGTAAAAGTGTTGGCTCATTGCTCCTTCACAACAGGACATTCATTGATCTCAGCTCTGACATGATCTGATACAACGTTTGTGGAAGACTTACAAGTCTGTAAGTCTCATTTGCCTTAAACTAAAATGATGATGTCAGTTTTTAACCTGTGTTTTGCAAAGACCAGTGTTTGTGTGGTGCTGCAGAGGAGAAGTGCTAGGGGCAGGCAGGGAGTGAGAGTGATTAACACAAGCAAAGTTCCACAAACTTCTGCCTCTCAGATCTTGTGGTTCTCGGAATTATTTATTTGAATAAAATAATAGTTTTTAAACTTCTAAGTATGATTAACGATAACATTATCTCCCTTTTTAATAATCTTTGAACACCTGCTGTGAAGGGAAGGCTATTATTGTACGATGTTCAAAAACTCTGACTTTAATGCTTGCCAGAACTGAGATTTGATCATGGCTCTGCTATTCAACTAGCTTTAAGGGGAAAAACAAAACCTCTCTCTCTTTTAAACACTTCATCTATAAAAAAGGTGGATGACAATGATTAGTGCCTTATAAGGTTGCTGTGAATAGCAAATGAACTAATCTATGTGGAACATTTAGCACAGATCTTAGC
Source organism: Macaca mulatta (assembly GCF_049350105.2). Classification (NCBI taxonomy): domain Eukaryota; kingdom Metazoa; phylum Chordata; class Mammalia; order Primates; family Cercopithecidae; genus Macaca; species Macaca mulatta. The sequence goes on along the minus strand of NC_133407.1, from coordinate 65,583,929 downwards.
ACAGAGCAGGAACCCAAGAAATATCATCAATGCTCTTTCACATTTGTCTTACATAATATGCCCTCTCTTGATCAAATGTGGTAATAATATTAAAATGGAATTGATTTTGTCATTGATGATAGCATTTTTATAATAATAAGTCAAAGGCTACAGTCAAATGTACAAGGACTCTGTATTAGTTTTCCAGAGCTCATAACAAACTACCACAAATTGTATTTTAAAACAACACAAAAGCATTCTCTTACAGAGGCTAGAAATCTGAAATCAAGGTGTCACCTGAGCCATGCTGCCTTAGGAGGTTCTACAAAACATTTATTCCTTGCCCTTTTCTGCCCTCTGGTAGTTGCCAACAGTCTTTGGCAACCATTGGTTTGTAGCTTTCTGCCTCCATTTTCACATGGCCATTTTGCGTCTTGCTGTCTCTCCTTTCTCTTAAAAAGACGCCAGTCATTGGATTTGGGGTCAATTCATATCCAGTAATGACATCATCTCAATTTGATTACATCTTCAAAGATTAATTTTAAATTTCACCAGCAAACATCATGACAAAACCCCACAGTGAAGATAACCTGCTGGGAACTGAATCCAAAATGAGCAGCAATGATATGATGGAGAACATAAATGAGAAGATGTAGATGAAAGAGGCAAGGAGAGGAAATAGCTAGGAGATCTCTAAAAAGATTGTTCAAAAACTGCCACTTAAAACAACTGCATGGAAATAATACAAGAGGGAACTCTGTGAAGTTACAAAAACTATACTATGGCTTACCATTAGACCGCCTGTAAACGTTCGGGTAGCTAATGCCTTGTAAAACGAAGCAACTAAAATAATTGTGTCAAATTCATTATAAAGTTATTTTTAAAGAACAGAAAGAATAAGTAGCAAATCAACAGCCCTGAAGACAGTAATACTACATGCATCCTGGCTTACAAAATATCACTCTGAAGAACCAAAGTTGGTTTGGCCCAACTCTGCTTTTTATAGCATGGAATATGAAGGGAAAATAGTAATAATAAATTCTTCAACAGAGATGTTCAATTTGTAAAGAACAGAATCAGGTTCGGAAAAATGAAAGTGTAATATGGAAGAGAGAAATAAAATTAGTGAATGGAAACTAGAACAGAAACAGAATTTTTAAAGGCTGATGAGATACTTCATTGAAAGCTATAAAGTACTTCATTTTAAATGACATAATTCCATTAAATTTTGTCTAGAATTCAGTAAAATTTTTCTTTTTCTTTCCTTTTACTTTAAAAACAATTTGTGAATACACAATTTCTGTTTGGGAAACTAAAACACTTTATAAATTAAATTTAAGACCATAGTTGTCATTTCCCATAACTCATAAATAAATAGCTACAATGATCATCATAAGAAGAGAGGAGGACCTTGAACAGTATGATTCTTTTTTATAAATGTGCCCATTTGCAATTTTTTCTGTGGTGGTTATTGTTTAAGAAGCTGCATTGCTAGTGTTCTATTAGAAATCTTCCTATTTGCTTGTATACTGCATATATGCAGTGACTGAAAATAAGGAATAATAGAGTCTGCAGGAAATGGATTTCCTGCAAAAGTCATCCTAGCTAAAATTAGAAAATTATCTGTGAACAAAAGCAGGTTGTTCATCTTTTTATAAGAGTATTCCTCTAAAGTAATAGTGATTATTAAATGTCATTTAAAAGGCTTCCATTTTGTTGATGTCAATTTACAATCTGTAGTTTGATTTGTATTACTCAGTAGTTATTAATACATAAAACTGTTGATGTTACACACTTAGCTACTTCTATAAATATAACATTAAAGTTGAAAGACTGTGCTGAGCTGTCAAGATATTTCAACAAGTCCTTAGTAAAAATATTTTTTTAAATTGACTCAATAAAAAATGAATAATTTTAACATGAAAAGTGCACTCTTTTGGCTTTCCATCAACTTATTGCTACCCAGTGCAAAAGATACACCCCATGAAAGCTGCCAGACAATTGGAATACTTTTCTCCTGACTCCCCCATTTTATTTCATAGACTCACTGCATAAGTAATAACATAAACCATGAAAATCCCATACTGTAACTTAACATACTGCACATTGATTACCAATCCTTATTAACCATTCTCCACATTTTTTCCACAGTTCTTTGTTTGGTAACCATCTTTTTTCTTTTAGCAGGTAATAATGATGATAATTCTAACAGTTGATTCATATTGACTGTATATCCTGTGCCAGGCAATGTTCTAAGCATTTTACACACATTACCATCCAACAACAACTATATGAGTAAGGTGATTTACTTACTTTAATTTAGAAATGACAAACCTGTGACCCAGAAAATTAAGTAACTTGCACAGTCACATAATGAATGAAAACAGAGATCGAATTTAAACTGAGATAGACCTAAATGCCTTCTATCTAACCACTATCCCATGAAATAGACCTTACAGATACTAAAAAGCTATTTTTAATAAGTTTCAAACCTCAGATGGTGGAATCTCAAATAATTACATCGGAATCTCATATAAAGACTTTAATTTAAACTTGTATATTATGACCTAGAGATTTCCTTTCTTCTATATGTTTAGGTTATTTCACTCTTCTTGTTTTTGTTTTGTTTTGTTTGTTTGTCTGTTTTAAATTTGTTGTTGGAGATATTCTGATGTACCCTCTCTCAGAAAAATGTTTACATTTTCCACTTTAAACTTTATTTTCTCTTTTTTTAAACTCAAGGTATACAAGAAACATATTCTTCAATAGGATTTTTAGAGGTGAGCCTGTAAGTCTCTTCAACTTTTCACAGAAAAACATTAGATCAAAAAGATGATCTCCTCTTCATTTCCACTGCCTTTGATCACAAATCTGAAATGCTTACACACTTTCCAAAATTATGTGGCAATTCTGGGGGGGGGTCAGACTGAAATTTAGAGAGAAACAGGGTTGTCCCATTTAGAAAATAAAAATACGGTACTCTTGGTTAAATTTCAATTTCAAATAAACGATTAATAATATTGTGTTGCATTTTATCTGGAAGCCCTAAAAAAGAGGCATAGAAAAAGTGAAATAAAAGAGACAGCTCAACATTCTGGACTACCTTGGAATATTTATTAGTTAGAAGATGTTACTAGAAGTCAACACAGCCACATAAACCACTGCCACAGTCAGGTATCTACAACAAATATAGGCTAAGCTAAAGGCCAGTTTGGCAGCTTCTGGTGATCAGTTTTATAAAGGAAGCTAAACACTATAGGGCCCTAGGTAGAAGACTGGGAGTGTAACAGTATGGAACTTAAATCCATATGCCAGAATTATTCTCAGAGGGAGAACCATGTGATTGAAAGAATAATGTGAGATGCTGCTTTAGGTCCCATGGCGTTTGTTAAACTGCCGCTTAGGAGAGTAATATGGTTAGTAGCATTACTTTATTGATTTATTTTTTTCATTTATTTATTTATTTATTTTTGCGATGGAGTAGGAATGCCTGGAAAAGTGCCAAATTACTTAGTGTATAGAAAAGCTTACGATTATCAAGTGCATATATAACTTTCCACCCTTTTCATACCCAAAGCTCAGTAGTCTCACGAAATTAACACTAAAAAATACTGTAAGAATATTTGTTTGAATGAATACCTCGGTATTATCTTGACTGGGCCACCATTTTGAAGTCAACTTGTTATATCTAGTGGTGTTCTGGAAAAGCAGCTGGGGAGGAATATAGGGAGATGATTTTCAACATGTATCAACTTCCAACATGTGACTATTCCCACCATAACCAATTGCAAGCTCCCAAACCAGCTTGCAAAATTCTTAAATATTTAATAAACAATTCTCACAAGACTAAATGGGCAGTTGCAGCACATGTCTTCATTTCACATTCCACCTCAGAGTAAGCATAATTAATACTCGTTTAAATATGTATTATGACAAAATATGTGCTCTAGGAGGACATGGATAGATTTCACTCTTATTTATGTCTCCAAATGTTTCCCAGTCCCTGGCATATAGTAGGCAGTAAACAAAATAAATCTTGGTGAAACTGAGTATTAAAAAATCCTTAAACTGTTTAGAAAAAGATCCAGTGCTTATAGGATTCTTATCATTTCAATTTTAATTCCCCCAACCCCCCAAAAAACAGCAGTAATTTGTCATCCTTATCAGGATGTCAAGTAAACTGACTTTTATGCTTTCATTATTGCCATCCATTCCAAATGTTAACAGAATTTCCTTTTTGAAGGTGAACAAGCTTAATTTAATTATCTCTTTGGTGAACTCTCAGAATCAGCATTTTTCAGTATATAGTCTCTATGACTCAGGTAAACACATTTCAACAGGGGTCAAATCTTGTTATGAAAATGTCAAATTAACACATACTGATGTATTGCATACAAACCCAGCTTGCAATTGATAAAAGTGGTCTGTCAGTGAAAGACTAATGAGAATGAATTTCATTTCAGGTCTTATACCTAGCTAATGATGTGAAGAAAAAGAGAGCATAAATAGTTAATTTACTAAATTTTTAAATATGATTCTATAAAGTAATATAGTTCCCATTAAAATCAAACATATTGTTTTCATTCTTAATGTTCACAAAAGATTTTCATTTTCTTAAGGAGTAAACCAAGGAAAAACCAAGAAACTTTAAATCATGCCATAACCATTTTCAAATATTTTTTCATGCAACTTTTGTGATATAGTGGCATGTTTGTGGCCTCTGTAGATAATATTGAACTGTACTTCAAATAAAGATGACAACAATCTTCTGCTTAAACTGGAGTTGTTGAGAAAAGTAATCTCAAAAAAAGTAGTTTATGAAGCACAATCACTCAAACTCCAGTAGTCATAGGTGAAGCAGAAACATAAGATAAAAGACAATGCTCATCTCAAAGTATTTATCTACTTATAATCCATACATGTAATATGAACATAGTGTTCGTATACAATTTTGTTAAATTAAAGCTTATGGCATAAGTCATCTAGAAAAAGTGGAAATAATTTCTCATTAATTTAATTAGCTATAAATATGCTTGTCAAAATGGGTTCGAAGCAAACAAACTTATGCAAATATTATCACATTGTAAGAATAAAATAGCCAAAAGCAACATTGTCAAATTACCTGCAATAGATGGGTTTATTATTAACTCAATTGTTTACATTTGACATTTTAAAATATTATACCAGAACTTTAATTTTACTTTTATGAAAGTGTAGATATCTAGGAACTCCAGAGAATGAACAGCCAACCTAGCTTAAATATTAAACTACATAGAGAAGACATGATTCAGAAACCAAAAGAGATACCAATTCTTGAAGATGAATTTAAAATGAAGCTGATGATCTGAATATAGATATGAATCATAAAAAGTAAATATATTGCTGAGCAACCAATGGGTCAATATACAAATAAAAATAAAAAATACTTTGAAACAAATTAAAATGGAAACACAACATACTAACATATTTGAAATATAACAAAACCAGTACCCAGAGGAATATTTATAGCAATAAAGATGTATATAAAAAACAGAAATAGAATGATGTCAGATAAATAACCTAACTGTACACCTCAAGGAAATAGGAAAGCAAAGACAAACAAAACCCCAAATTAGTAAATAGAAATAGTTAATATCAGATCACAACTAAACAATAGAAAGACTAAAAAAATACAAAGGAAAACCAAAATGAGACATTAATTTGTTGAAAAGATAAATGAAATTGACAAATCATCAACTGGACAAGCTAAGAAAAAAGTAAAACCACAGACAAAAAAGAAGACATTACAACTGACAGAATGGAAATATAAAGGATTATTAGATACCATTATAACTATACACCCAATAATTGGAAAACTTAGAACAAATGTATACATTTCTGGACATATACAACCTAGCAAGATTGAAGCATGAAGAAATAGAAAACATAAACAGATAGGTGCTAACTAATTAGATAATTAAAAAGTCTCCCATTAAAAAAATTAGGACTGCTGCTTCACTCCTGAATTCTATGAAATATTTAAAAAATAACTAATACCAATTATTATTGAACTATTCCAAACAATTGAAGAGAAGGAAATACATCCAAATATATTTTATGAGGCCAGCATTACCCTAATAGCAAAAAAAAAAAAAAAAAAACAAAAAACAAAAAAAAAACAGAAAAATAGAAAACTACAGGCCAATATCTCTGTTAAAATAGGTGCAAAATTTGTACACAAATCACTACTGTACCTAATTTAACAATATATTGAAAATATCATTTATTATAATCAATTGGTATTTATCCCAGGGATGCAAGGATAGTTCAAAATATGCAAATTCATAAATTTGATAGATCACATCAACAGATTCAGGACAAACACCATATGACTATTGCAAAATATGCTGAAGATATTTGATAAAATTTAATGTCCTTTTATGATAAAAACTCACAACAAGTTGGATATGCCAGGAACAAACCACAAAATGATAAAGGCCATATATGGCAAATCTATAGCTAGTACCATACTAAACAGAGAAAAACTGAATGCCTTCTCACTAAGATCTGGAACAAGACAAGAATGCTTCCATTCATCGCTTTTTAATATAAATATATATTATTAAAATACACATATATCTTACTGGAAATGGAGGGAGATTTTTTCACTTGATAACATGTATTTTCCTAAAATATCAATATCAAACCTAATATAAGATTTTAGAAGAATTCCCTTTCAAACAAAGGTAAGTTTTCTACCACAAACAATTCTGTTTAACGTTTTTCTTAACCAATGTTGTCTAATCAAAGTACTGATAATATTTAGTGTTGGCAAAGATGTGAGGAAGCAGAAGCTCTCACATCCTGCTGAGGAGATATTTTCTCCAAAGTAATTAAACCCATTAAATCATTTTGGAGAAAACTCTTGCATTGTTCAGCATTGTTCAAGCACTTCTACTTTTCAACCTGTTCCCTCAGAGATATGGTCTAAGGAGAAATGCTTAAGCTTAGTTGGAATACCATTGCAGGCAGTAGTGATATTTTATTTTTAGATTTTTACCTCCAATTCCTTTATTTTTTTATGGCTTTATTTCTTAGTGTATAGACACACACACACACACGCATACACACACGAGCAGCAGAATTTCTTAGTTTATGAAAATGCATATTATAAACAACTACACATTAATTTCAAAAGACTTTTGTACCAAAACAAACTCATACTAACAAAATATGTATGCATAGGATCTAGTTTGAGGTATTAAGAAAGATAAAACATCAGTTTGAAAAGTGCCCCTATCAGAGCAACATGAATTCTGCTAAAATCAAAGCAAGAATAAACATTAAATTTGTGTTAAAACTTGGTTGGAAGAATAGTGAAATCATTGATGTTTTACAAAATGTTTAAAGAGACAATGCCCAAAAGAAATCAGGGGTTTACAAAGGAGTAACACATTTTCAGAAGGGATGAGAGGATATTGAACATGAAGCCCACAGTGGCAGACCATTCACATGAATTTGCAAGGACAAAAATCATCTTGTTCATGCCCTGAATGAAGCATATCAATGATTAACAGAAGAAACAATAGCCAACACTATTGACATCTCAATTGATTCAGCTTACACAATTCTTACTGAAAAATTGATGTTGAGCAAACTTTTCACTCAATGAGTGCCAAACTGTTGTAGTCAGATCAGCCGCAGACAAGAGTAAAGCTTCCAATTGAAATTTAAACCAGTGGGGTCAAAATCCTAGGCTTTACTAGCATGATCCCAATGATAAAGCACAATCAAAGCAATGGCTATCAAGAGGTGAAACTGTTCTAGTCAAAGCAAAAGTGGACTAATCAAAGGCAAAGATTTTGGCAACTGTTTCTTGGAATTCTCAAGCCATTTTGCTTGTTGGCTTTCTGGAGGTACAAACAATGATAACATCTCATCTCGTTATGAGAGTGTTTTGAGAAAGTGAGCCAAAGTTTTAGCAAAAAAACACCCAGGAAAACGTCACCAGAGTCTCTCTCCACCATAACATTGTTCTTGCTCATTCCTCTCATCAAGCAAGGGTAATTTTGTGAACGTTTCCATGGGAAATCATTAGGCAGTCTCCCTATAGTCCTGATTTGGCTGTTTTTGACTTCTTGTTTTCTAATATTAAAAAAAAATTTAAGGACAACCATTTCTCTTCAGTGCATAATATAAAAAAGAATGAATTAACATGGATAAATTCCCAGGATGTTCACCTCTTTAGGGATGAACTAAATTGCTGGTATCATCATTTACAAAAGTGTCTTAAACTTGATGGAGCTTATGTTGAGAAAATCAATTTACATTTTTTATTTTTATTTTTTAATTTCATTTTTTTGAACTTTTGACATCCTCTTGTGTGTGTATTCATATACATACATATATACCCATATAAATATACACATTCTTAGTGTAAATATGTTTCTTCATGTGTAGTGTACATGTCTTACAAATTTAGCTTCAAAGTTTTTAGAAAGTTACACAAAAAATGAAGTCTTATTTGCACTCAGTAACAGTTTCATTTATTTATTAACATCTCTGAAAACTCCCATAATGAGTTTGACATGTATTCTTTCAGTTCCTGATTATTTCTGCCACATTTAAATGTATTAATAAACTATATATATGTATATCTATACCATGTATGTGTGTATGTGTGTGTCAGTGTCTGTGCTCACTAACCTGCTTTCCTATTCAGCATTATATTTTCCTATTATCTCTAGTAGTTCATGTAAAATAATATATTCATTTAAACTGCCAGATAGTAAACAATAATAGGAATATTCAGTGTTTCATAAATGCATTCCCTTACTGAGGAACACTTAGGTTATTCCATTTATTTATTTATTTATTGCTGAAAAGCTATTAACTATAAGCCTCTGCTCAGACTAAGTGTGAAAGTCTCTTTGCTATCCAAATTTTCAGTTGATATGCAGTTCCTTTTCGATGTTCAAAGCACACTATGATGATGTTCCCTATTAACCCCATTCTAACTGATTAGCAAATGAGTCTCAGAAACAGTAAATAATTTTCCCAAGATCATCAAGCTATGTGGGGAGCCAATATCTGTATACAGGTCTATCTCATTCTGGAAACTGTGTTCTAATCAAAGCATTGCATAATATATATTCAATTCACAGAATTAGATTGTGATATCAATTATTTTTCTGTTTCACAAAGCTTGTTTTTCCCAACCTTATAATTTGTGGCAATGATGATGTATACTATTGCCTGAATAAGCTAATATCCAGTTAAGAAGAAGTTTTATACCAGTGCAATGGCTCACACCTATAATCCCAATACTTTGGGAAGTAGAAGTGGGAGGATCACTTGGGCCTAGGAGTTTGAGACCAGCCTAGCCAGGTAACATAGCAAGAACCCATCTCTACAAAAAATGAGAAAAAGATTGCTGAGCATGGTGGCACACAGCATAGTCCCAGCTAATCAGGAGGCTGAGGTGGAAGGATCACTTGAGCCTGGGAGGTTGAGGCTGCAGTGAAGTGCAATCTAGCCACTGCACTCCACCTTGGGCAACAGAGGGAGACTCTGTCCAAAAAAAAAAAAAAGGCATACTTTAAAAAATACTTTAACTTGTTTTAAAAGTTTTGATTACGACCAGGCATGGTGGCTCATGCCTGTAATCCTTGCACTTTGGGAGGCTGAGTTGGGCGGATCACGAGGTCAGGAGATGGAGACCATCCTGGCTAACATGGTGAAACCCCGTCTCTACTAAAAATACAAAAAATCAGCCTGGTGTCGTGGCGGGTGCCTGTAGTCCCAGCTACTTGGGAGTCTGAGGCAGAAGAATGGCATGAACCCGGGAGACAGAGCTTGCAGTGAGCCAATATCGGGCCACTGCGCTCCAGTCTGGGAAACAGAGCGAGACTCTGTCTAAAAAAAAAAAAAAAAAAAAAAAAAAAATTACAATAAAAGATAAGTTTTGACATATGTAGTGAAAGAGTAAGTCCGTTTAAGACAATGAGATTATAAACTCATGAGATTGCTACTGTGTGAAGGAAATACAAGGTTATCACATTGTGGTCAAAAGTTTGAACCTTTGCCAGCCTAATGCTGACTGAAAATCATTTCTCCTCTTGACAGCTACTGCCTTTTACCTTTTTACAAATCACGAAACAGTAAGTATCACCGTTTATATATCTGCAAGACAAAGCTCAAGTTACAAAAATAAATAAATAAATAAATAAAGTGATGGTCAGAGCTTTTTCTCTAAAAACCAGAAAAGCACAGGGAAGAAAAAAATGTGTTTGCGATTACTAAAAATTCCATATAATATATGTGTTTACAATTAATAAAAGTTTCAAGAAAAAAATGTTCAGCTTGTGTCCATGTGTTGGAGGTAGGAGTTTATGAGTGTGCTAAGAAATCTTGTACAACAATGAAAATACAGAAAAATTGAGTTCCACACAGAAGGATATTGCTACGAACCTTGAAATATTTCCTTTCTACATTTGCCAGTAACCAGAAATTCCATCGCTCTTATCTTACATTCACTTTCATCAGAAAAAGTAAAGCAGGAAGCAGCCAAAATCTCCCTTTGCAGGGGGCCATAAGGAGCAGATGTATGTCTACTAGTAATTTCATATTGTAAATCTGGCTAATAATTTCTTACATGTATTTTGTTGGGTACTATGTTTTATTCAAAAATATATGACACTAACCATATTATCAACATGAAAAAATGTAAAATATTATCAAAATGAAACTTCTTAATATTAATACTTTCAAGCTAGCCTTAAGATATCACTGCAGGCTTTCCTATAGAGAAATTTTATTTCCTTCTTAAATAACTTTGCTTTTCAAATGAATATAAAAAATTTTGAAAAATTAAAACATATTTAAGAATGCTTCATTCACATAAAGGACATTTTTTTAAAGTGACTTTCCTAAAAGTACTGCTGATCAGGGTAAAGCCAAGAATATATGTGCCACATATATAACCAAACAAATAATTTGTATAGCAAATAATTAACTCATGTAAATCTATAAGACATAAAACAGTACAGAAACTAAAAGAAACACATAGATATTCTACAGAATCTAACATGTAAATGATGAATGAATTAAGATGGTCGACTTCATTAAAATTTAGAGCAGTGCTAATTAAAACAAAAATGAGTAATTGTTGAAACCTACCAGGGTACCCAACTCAAAATGTTTAACAATAACATTAGTCTAGGATATGGAGCACCAAAATTCTCATTAGTTGCAGGTAGGAGAGACACTTGATACAGCTACTTTGAAAAGCAGTTTCCCATTGCCTAGTAAAAATATGGTCAAACATCCGGAGTCAGCAAAATAACATCAAGCATATAACATAGAGAAACCCTTGCCCTTGTTAACCAAAGACCTGTACAAGAATGATCATAACAGTAATGCCTATAATAACAAGAAACCAAAAATAACTGAATTGTGTATCAAAAGGAAAATTATATATCAAAAGTGATATATTCATAAATAAAATATGGTACAGCAACAAAAATGAGTGCACTACATCTTACACACTAATGTAGTTGCATCTCAAAAAACATGAGCAATCAAATGTCTCAGAGGAATACTATATGTATAATACTGCTTACATTTTAAAGTTTCAAAGCGTAGAAAATTAACATCACATATTTTATTCACAAATACACATGTAGTAAATGATAAAGGAGAGAAAGGAAATGACAAATCAACTTTCAAATTAGCAATTATTATTGGGTTAAAGGATCTGAAATGTACATACAGAGACTTTCAAAAATCTTGGTCATATCATTATCCTATTTCTTAATCACTTTTAAAAATACATAACTAAAAAAACACAAACAGATACACCAACAAGTAAATGAATGAAACCAAAAGTTAGAATACTGTCATTTATAAATTTTGTGGCTTTGGTGAAGGTTTTCCACCTTCCTACCTGCAATTATTTATTAATTAAATGACATGGGAACATACTTTAGAGTCTCTTAGGGTTCTAATATTCTTTGATTCTATATTTCTGTGACATGACACTTTTGGTAAATGTGGGCAATGTATCAGCAAATGGTTCATAAGTACAAACATAACCTTTTGTTATTTTCTTCATTAATTGAGCCTTTACTTTACCTTTATCTGTAAAATAAGTGTGTAATAAAGACACAAAATTCATTCCACTTCTATAAAGATTAAGAAATGTTACAGTTATTGATTTATGTGTGAGCTAATATAATATCACACTTAAAGACATAAAACATTGTAATTTTTGGTGTAAACAGTGAGAAATTTGCAAGTATTATGCTTCAAAATTTTAAAAGAAGTTATAAAATTATTGTGTTTACAATCAGCTTTTGCTATGAGAAATAATAACACTTGCTTTATTCTACTCTCATTTAAGTTTCCTTTGCTCTCTAGAAGTTATTCTGTATCTTGCTGAAGATGCTTATTACCAACTTTAAGTCTGTAATGAAAGACACCTACTCAGATTTTCACAGGTGCATTAGGCTTCATTCAAAATGAAAACCATAATATACATGAGCTTAAAAAGCCAATTATTGGAATAAATTAGTTCTTTATCTTGGAGGGGCAGCTGATATTTCAAATAGAGGTTGAACATATTTTTTTAAAACTACCTTTCCTCATAAAGTCTTTTTGGCACTAAAGTTGAAAATATTCAATTCTGAATCCATACATGGCACATAATTCTTGTGCATAGCAGAAAAATATGCCACTAATCAGCAAAGAATGTATGTGAGTACTAGTCAAATATTCCTTTTGCCTTTTAAAGAAAAGACAGTTTTAGTTGATAAATGACATTAGGAATTGAAAGGAAAGGCTGAATGCATAAAAGCCTGTAAAATTATGTATTTTTATGCTCATGATAGAATAAAACACTGTGAAAATTCATGTCAATCCTGTTAGTTTGAGTCTCTTTTTCTATGTACTACCATAGATTTTAGTTAACAAGAGTGTAAGGCCACCATTGCTACTGTAATTAGGGAAAAACATGCAACTCGTGGCCAAATGAAAAAAATAAATTGCTTTATGGAATTTCATAACTGACATATTCATAGGGTCCTTGACCAAAACCAATTTTATAGGGAGAGTTCTTTTTTCTCTCTCTCAAAAAATAAAATATTCTACTTTAAAATTTAAAGCACATATAAGACCTATTGACCAAGATCCTGGCTGCTTTCAGGAGCTGGTGTTGAGTGTCTGTGGCTTTTCCAGGTGCACCATGCAAGCAGTTGGTGGATCTACCATTCTTGGGTCAGGAGAATGTTGATCCTCTTCTCACAGCTTAACTAGGCAGTGCTGCAAGTGGGGAATCTGTGTGAGGGCTCTGACCCCATATTTACCTTTGGCAATGCCCTAGCAGAGGTTCTCCATGAGGGCTCTGCCCCTGCAGCACACCTCTAAAATCGAGGCAGTGGTTCCCATACCTCAATCCTTGACTTCTATGCACCCGCAGGCTCAACATCACATGGAAGCTGCCAAGGCTTAGGACTTGCATCCTCCGAAGCCATGGCCCTAGCTGTACCTTGAACCATTTTACCCGCAGCTGGAGCAGCAGGGACATAGGGCACCAACTCTCCAGGTTGCACACAGCCCCAGGCTGCACACAGCAGGGGGGTCCTAGGTCCCACCCATGACACCATTTTTTCTTCCTGGACTTCCAGACCTGTGATTGGAGGGACTACTGCAAAGGTCTCTGACATGCCCAGGAAACATTTTCCCCATTCTCTTGGTAATTATCATCCAGCTCCTTGTTACTTATGCAAATGACTGCAGCAGGCTTGAATTTCTCCCTAGAAAATGGGTTTTTCTTTTCTATCACATTGTCAGGCTCTAAATTTTTCAAATGTCTATGCTTTGCTTCCTCTTAAATGCTTTGCTGCTTAGAAATTTCTTTCACAAGATACCCCCAAATCATCTCTCTCAAGTTCAAAATTCCACAGATCTCTAGGGCTGGGACAAAATGCCTCCAGTCACTTTACTAAAGCATAACAAGAGTCAACTTTGCTCCAGTTCCCAACAAGTTCCTCATTCCCATCTGAGACCACCTCAGCCTGGATTTTATTGTTCATATCACTATCAGCATTTTGGTCAGAGCCATTCAACAACTCTCTAGGAAGTTTCAAACTTTCTCACATTTTCCTATAATCTTCTGAGCCCTCTACACCTTTCCAACCTCTGCCTGTTACCCCGTTCTATAGTGGCTTCTACATCTGTGGGTGTCTTTACAAAGCAGTCCTCCACTACCCACTACTAATTTACTGTATTAGTCCATTCTCATGCTGCTAATAAAGACATACCTACGACTGGGTAATTTATAAAGAAAAGAGGTTTAATTGCCTCACAGTTCAGCATGGCCTGGGAGGCCTCAGGAAACTTACAGTCATGGCAGAAGAGGAAGCAAATATGTCCTTCTTCACATGGCAGCAGAAGAGAGAAGTGCAGGGGAACCGCCCTTTTAAAACCATCAGATCTTGTGAGACTTATACACTATTGTGAGAACACCATGAAGAAAACTTGCCCCCATGATTCAATTACCTCCCACTGGGTCTCTCCCACAACATGTGGGGATTATAAGAGCTAAAATTCAAGATGAGATTTGGGTGGGGACACAGCTAAACCATATCACACAGCACTATATATATATATATATAAAATATATAGTTTATATATGTGTGTGTACATATAATTTTTGTGTGTGTGTGTGTGTGTGTGTGTATATATATATATATATATATATATATATATATATATATATAATTTCATGTTCAACTTCAACTTATTACCTTGTATGGTACTGGATGCCAGAGAAAGTGTATGAGTCTATGTGTGCTGGAAAGAGGTGGTGGGTTTTATATACATTATTCTTTAACCATGGGTAGTTAAGCAGGTGTCCTTGACAGAAATCTCTAATCATCATGTTTCTTTCTATGTCTTTTTTGATGTAACGTAATCTATGACTAGACTTCTGCCACAATACTGCTCCTGGTCATCAGAGAAGACCCTCTTTATATTTGTGTGAAATAGAAGTTCAATATACACATCTCACATCTCTCAAGCAGGTACACAAGTGCACATGAATTCCTGCACACAGGATCTGGAAAGTCAGAAACTCATATCTAATCACCTTACACCTTTCTTATCTCACATGGCCACATGAAGGGCTTCTCCTAGAATCATAGCTCTCAAATTTGGACGAAAATTAGAATCACCGAGGAAGCATAATAAACTATCAATTCTGGTAGCTACTGTCCAAGACTGATTCAATCAGATTCTTCATTCCAAAAAATTAAGTCATACTATCAAGGGATGAAGCATAGCATTGATACTTTTCAATAGTGCTCAGTTAATGTTAATGTACAGCAAGGAGCACACACCTAGATGAGAAGCCCGCCCTGGTCTGCTTCCAGGAATGATTATTCCAGTCTTCCTAGGTGTGGCAGTTCTAGATTTCTCATACTCCTGTATTATTTAACTGCAGTATATGCCTCCTTTCTCTGCTTTACCATGGATTCTGACAGGGAAAGAAATAGAAGAAAGGTTTGACCACTTCGCTTTATGTATTTGATTAAGCATCAGACTTCAGCTTTAGAGATTTTTTTAATGAGAACTATTCATGGTATTTAAAAAATGCTATCCATATTAGTCACTTGTCAGAACTAGTTAAAAGTCCTATGTAAGCATTTATTCCCAAATAAATCAAGTCAAAAAAATTACAGAAACTCACCCCACAGTTAAAGTTTTTTTCTCCCAAAGAAAACTTAATCCCAGGCTCACCCTGAGTAAATTATAATACAATAAATGCAAAGGAATAAGATGATGAAAAAAGGAGTAATAATGTGATTATTTGTCCACCGAATAAAATAAAATAAATAAGTTGTACATAAATAGAAGTGATGCAGCAGGAATATGGACTAGAAAGCTCCAGACCATTCTGTCTTGGAAGAGAGACTGAATTAATAACCATATACAGACTAGAATACCTCCATTTATACTGTAGAAACTAGTTGAGAAGGTACAGTACCCAGGTCAATGTAAAACCAAAAAGGATTCCAGAGAAAGGGGTAGAAAATTTGGAATGTTTTGAAGCTATGCCTATGCTCTTCCCCCATACAGCACAGCATATACAACTAGAAAGAAACTTCCCAAGCTTGGGTTCTTTCATTGTGTTAAAAACAAAATAGTGAAGAATTCCTTCTTTTGCCCCTATCTTAAGTTAGAAACATTCATTCTTTTTCCCCTATCTTAAGTTAGAAACAAAAGACGAGGCACATATATCTTGGGAATTTTAGAATTTTAGAAATAGAGAAGGAGACATTATTACTTTTTATTTGAGAGAGAGTTTATTTGAGAAATAATGACCTCAAGCTCCTTAAATTTGAGGAGTTAAATGGACATAAAAAATAGAAAAGCTGAAAGAACTGTAGGACATGTGCAAGGAAAACCACACTCAGACATTGTAATAAAACTGTCTAGAGTAAAAAGAAAAACATTGAAATCAACAAAGAAAAAAGTCATCATGTACAAGAAAATTTACACACAAGAATCAGTGAATTTTTTAGCAGAAATCTTGCAGGCCAGAAGGAAGTAGAAGATATATTAAGGTGCTGAAACAACAACAATCCCTATCATCCAAGAATCTTGTATCCAGTAAAACTGTTCTTTAAAAGTGAAAGAGGATTTAAGACTTTCCTCAATAAATACAAGTTGAGAAAGTGCACTACACTAAATCTTCTCCACAGAAACACTGATGGAAATCCTGCAAGTTGAAATGAAGAAATGCTAGAAAGCAACACAAAGCCAAAAGGAAAATTAAAATTCAAGAGTAAAGGTAAATATAGGAACAAATTTAGTAGCCTGTACAATTTCAATATCGATTCATAAAATTTTAATGACAAAAACTGTAAATATAAGCTAATTATACAACACAAAGAATTTGTGACACTAATAACATAATGTGTGGAGGGGAGCTGTGAAGCAGAGTTTTTGCATGAAATTTAATTGCAATTGCTATTAGTTTAAAAGAGAATGGTGTAACTTTAGGATCTTTTGTGTAATTTTAATGGTAATCTCAAAGAAAATATCTACAGAATATATGCAAATGAAAATGAGAAGACAAAGATTTTCACTATAAAAAGTTATTAATACACAAAAGATGACAGCTAAAGAGTAAAGAGAAACTAAAGCTAAAAGAAATACAGTAAATAATTAACAAAATGTCATTAAGGCTTTGTCTATCAGTAATTTCATTATTTTATTATTTATTTTTCTTTTTTTGAGAAAGAATCTCACTCTATCACCCAGGCTGGAGTGCAGTGGCATGATCTCAGCTCATTGCAACCTCTGTGCCCGGGTTCAAGTGATTCTCGAGCCTCAGCCTCCCAAGTAGTTGGAACTGCAGGTGTACACCACCATGCCTGGCTAATTTTTGTATTGTTAGTAGAGATGAGATTTCACCATGTTGGCCAGACTGGTCTTGAACTCCTGACCTTAAGTGATCCACTCACCTCGGCCTCCCAAAGTGCTGGGATTACAAGTGTGAGTCACCATGCTCAAGCTGTCAGTAATTATTTTAAATGCAAATAAATTTAATTTCCCTTTCAAAACACATAGATTGACTGAACTATTTTTTAAGGATATTACCCTAACGCCTTCTCTAGAGAGATTAATTTTAGATCTAAAAATAAACATAGGCTGGAAGTGATAGGATTTAAACAAAAAACAGGCATTCTGCATAAATGGCAACAAAAACACAATAAAGGTGGCTATGCAATTTTTAGACAGAATAGACTTTGAGTGAAAAAATGTTATAATAGAAAAAAAGAGCATTACACAATGAAAAATATGGTCAGTCCACTCAAAGGCTGTAACAGTTATAAATACTTATGTGCCAAACTACAGAGCTCTTAAACATATGAAGCAGACATTGAGAGAATTGAAGAGAGAAGTAGAAAGCAACATAGTAAGAACAGGATACTTTACTACTCCACTTTCAATAATAGATATAACAACCAAACAGAATACCAGTAAGAAAACAGAGGGCTTGAATAAGGGAGGAGACCACCCTTCATGTTGTCTTATGCCCAACTTCTGCCTCCAAAGAAAGAAGAAGTAAAAACTAGAAGGCAGAAATGAAATCCACAGGCAGACACCCCAGAGCCTCACCCTGGGCCTGGAAGTTAAAGATCAACCCCTGACCTAATTGGTTATGTTATCTATAGATTACAGACATTGTATAGAAATGCACTGTGAAAATCCCTATCTTGTTTTGTTCTGATCTAATTACCGGTGCAAGCAGTCCCCAGTCACATATCCTCTGCTTGCTCAATCAATCACGACCCTCTCACACGCACCCCCTTAGAGTTGTGAGCCCTTAAAAGGGACAGGAATTGCTCACTTGGGGACTTGACTCTTGAGACAAGAGTCTTGCTGATGCCCCCAGCTGAATAAACCCCTTCCTTCTTTAACTGGGTGTCTGAGGAGTTTTGTCTGTGGCTCATCCTGCTACAGAACAACAATGTAGATCAATTAGACCTTACAGATATAGATATATATATAGATAGATATATAGATAGATATATAGATAGATATCTATCTATATATATATATGATATTTTACCCAATAATAGCAACGGTACTTCTTAAGTACACATGAAACATTATTCAGTATCAACCAAATATTAGGTCACTGTTATAATCTGAATATTTGTTCTTCCAAAACTCATGTTAAAATTTAACTGACATTGTAACAGTATTAAAAGGGGAACTTTGGGATGTGATGGGTCATGATGGTCCCACCCACATAGGTAGGATTATTGCCATCATCAGAGAATGAGTTTGTCCCCCTTTTATCTTTTTGCCCTTTTCCTTTTGTATCATGTGATGACACAGCAAAAAGCCCTCACCAAATATTGGTGCTTTGCTATTGAACTTCTCAACTTCCAAATCTTTGATCCCATAAATTTCTGTTGATTGTGAATATTATTTCCTGTGGTATTATGCTAAAGCAGTACAAAATAAAATAGGATAGCCATAAAAGAAGTCTCGACAATTTGAAAAAGGTTAAAATCATGCAAAATGGCTTTTTCAGATCACAATGGAATAAAGCTAAAAATTAGCAGCAAAAGAAAAACTGGAAAAATTCTCAGATATATGGAAATTATGAAACACATTCTTAAAAATCAATAAACCAAAGAAATCATAACCAAAAAAAAAAAAAAGAAAAATCCTGAAACAAACAAAAACAGAATTATAACATAACAAAACTTATGGAACACAGAAAAACAATACTAAGAGGGAGGTTTATAGTTGTAAGAGGGTTTAATAAAAAAACAGAAAGATCTCACATCAGCAACCTAACTGTACACCTCAAGAAACTAGAAAATAAAGAACAAACTACACCCATAGCTAGCAGAATACGTGAAATAAAAATTAGAGAAGAGAAAATAAAAAGGAAAAACAATAGAAAAAAATGAAACTAAAAGTTAGTTTTTAGAAAATATCTATAAAATTGACAAATGTTTATCTACATTCACTAAAAAAAAGACAAATTTCAATGAACTAAAATTAGAAGATGAAAGAGAAAACATTGAAACCATAACAAAGAAATAAATAAATTATAAGAGAATATTATGAACAATTGTACTTCAACAAACTAGATGACGAAGATGAAATCAACAAATTTCTAGAAACACACAAAATACCGAAGTTGAACCAGACCAATAAATAGTAACAAAATTACTCATAATTTACAAACCTCCATGCAAAGAAAAGTCCAGGAGCTGATGGCTTCACTGGAAAACTCTACCAAACATTTCCTCTACCAAACAATTACCAAATACTTATCACAGAATACTTAATACCAATCTTCCTGAATTCTTTCAAAAAATTAAAAAGGAGCAATATTTTCAAACACCTACTATGAAGCTAACATAACCCTGATACCAAAGCCAGACAAAGATAGAAATAAAACAAAACAAAACAAAACAAAACAAAATAAAAAAAAAACTACAGATGAATATAATTGATCAATATTGGTACAAAATTTCTCAATAAAATACTGGCAAACTAAATTCAACAGCATATGAAAAGGATTATAAACCATGACTAAGAAGGGTTTATTCCTAAAATACAAAGATGGTTCAACATACCAATCAATGTAATATACCATGTTAACCTAATCATGGATAAAAGCCATATGATAATCTCAATTTATACAGACAAAGCATTTGGAAAAAAAAAAAAAAGTCAGTACACTTTTATAATAAAAATTCCCCAACAAACTAGGAATAAAAGGAAACTACTGCAAGATAATATAGCCACATATGAAAATTTTATAGTCAATATTATAGTCAGTGGGGATAGACTGAAATCCTTTCCTGTAAGATGAGGAACAAGACAAGAATTCCTACTCTCATCACTTCTAGTCAACATAGTACTGGAAACCTTACCAAGAGCAATTAGACAAGAAGAAAAAAATCAAAAGCTTCCACATTGGAAAGGAAAAAGCCAAATTATCTCTGTCCACAGATGATATTATCTTATATGTAGAAAATCTTCAAGATTCTACATTTAAAAAGTTAGAATTAATAAATGAGTTCACCACAGTAGCAGGATAAAAAGTCAACACACAAAAGTCAATTGCATTTTTTTCACTTTCAACTTTTATTTTATAATCGGGGCTACATGTGCAAATTAGTTATGAAGGGATATTGTGTGATGCTGAGGTATAGCATATGAATGAATCCATCATATAGATAGCATAGTACAAATGGGTAGATTTTTTCAACTCTTACCCTGTCTCCCTCTCCTCTTTCATAATCCTCAGTGCCTATTGTTCCCATAAAAGTATTTTTTTTTCTTAATTTTCTCCTCAGATTATTCATTGTAACTGTATAGAAATGCAGTTCAGTACACAGGGTCATTTGTATTTCATACACAATCAATGAACAATCTGAAAAGAAAATTAAGAAGACAATTACATTTAAAACAGCATATAAAAAAAGAAAATACTTTGAAATAAACCTAACCAAAGAGGTGAAAGGCTTGTACAAAAACTTTTAAACATCGTTAAAAGACATTTTTAAAGTCACAAATAAAAAAAGGATGTTATATTCATAGATTGGAAAAAAATATTATTAAAATGTTTATACTACCTGAAGTAATCTTCAGATTTAATAAAACTGTATCAAAATTCTAATTGAATTTCTTGAAGAAATTTTAAAAAATTCTAAAATTTATATGAAATCTCATGAGATTCTAAACAACAAAAATTAAAAAAAAAAAAGATTCTAAACAACAAAAATTTAAAAAAAAAAA
The DNA here is from genome assembly GCF_049350105.2 of Macaca mulatta. Taxonomy (NCBI): domain Eukaryota; kingdom Metazoa; phylum Chordata; class Mammalia; order Primates; family Cercopithecidae; genus Macaca; species Macaca mulatta. The sequence goes on along the minus strand of NC_133407.1, from coordinate 65,562,635 downwards.
AAAAGCCTAAAGACTCATGCTTTCTGATTTCAAAAATATTACAAAGCCACAGTAATAAAACCAACATGGCACTAGCATAAAGACTGACAAATAGACCAAAGCAATAGAATACAGAGCCCAAGAGTTAGTATCAATCTACAACAGTATGAGTGCTGCCAACTTTTCTTAAATGGGAATGGCATATGTCTCCTCTATCTTGATAAGATTACTGCCTAATTACAAGGAAACCTGCCAAGGTCAGCCATAGAGAACAAGTGCCTTAAATAATCCCATAAGAATTTTCTGCCAATACTCTAAAAAGGGACAGATCCAGGGCTCTATCTGACCACAAATGGGCTGTTCTTCCCTAAAGGCCTTAAATCGGAATCTCGTAGAATATGACAATTGATATTCCCAGATATGGGTTACCACATGAACAATTAGGAAGGTATGTGTTAAGAAGGAAAACTTGTATCTAGAGAGATCTGCATTAAAAACTGTCCTTATATATCCTCTGCTGGGAGACAGAATTTTCCTCAGGGAAAAGAAAAATAATTAGTCCTGGAAATAATAAATGCTGGAGAGAATATGGATACAAATAATCTCTTATATATTGTTGATAGGAATATAAGTTAGTACAAGCACTATGGAGAACAGTTTGGAGGTTCCTCAAAAACATAAAGATAGAACTGTTATATGATCCAGCAATCCCACTGTTAGGCACATACTCAAAGAAAGGAAATCAGGATTATTGCAGCTCTCTTCACAATAGCCAAGATTTGAAAGCAACCTAAGTGTCCATCAACAGATGAATTGATAAAGAAAATGCGGTACATATACATAATGGAGTAGCATACAGCCATAAAAAAAGAACGGTATCCAGCCATTTAAAACAACATGGATGAAACTGGAGGTCATTATGTTAAGTGAAATAAGTTAGGCACAGAAAGGCAAAATTCATGTGTTCTTACTTATTTTTAGAATTTAAATTAAAATGATTGAACTTATGATTATAAGAATAGAAGAATGGTAACAGAGACTGAGAAAGGTAATGGTGGAGAGAGGAGTAGTGGAGATAGTTAATGAGTACAAAAAGTAGTTAGAAAGAATAAATAATACCTAATAATTGATAACACACAGCATGACTATAGTCAATAATAATTAAATTACCTATTTTAAAATAACTAAAAGAGTATAATTAGATTATTTGTACACCAAAGATATATACTGGAGCTGATGGATACCCCATTTACCATGAGGTGATTAATATGTATTGCATGCCTGTGTTAAAGTATTTCTTGTACTCCACAAATATATACATATACTATGTACCCACAAAAATTAAAAATTATACAGATCCCAGAAGTAAACTCTCTTGTATAGTCAAATTACCTTTAATATTTAACTATTAAATATCAAGATATTTAACATCAAAATATCTAATATCAAGATATTATATATCAAGACTATACAATGTGGAATCATCTCTTCATCAAAAGGTATCAGAAAAGATGGATTTGTCCATGCAAAACAATGAAGTTGGACCCCAATTTTACAAGATACACAAAAATTAAGATGAATAAAATACTTATATGTAAAACCACAAATCATACCATCCCTGGAAGAAAATATAAGAAAGATGCTTTAGAACATAGGACTTGGCAATTATTTCTTGGATATGACAATAAAAGTATAGGTGACAAAGGCAGAAATAGACAAATAAGATTACCAGCTTACTAAAATCTTTTGTGCATTAAAGGAAAAATCCACAATGATAAGGCAATCTACACAATACGAGAAAATATTTATAAAGCATATACATATAATAAGATGTTAACACCCAGAATATGTAAAGAACTCCTATAGCACAATATAAACACATAGTTGTTATACAGTTTTATATATATATGTATATACACATGTATACATATATACACATGTACATATATACACATGTATATATACATATACATATATATAACTATATAACAATTATATATTTATAATACACATACATATATGTATATGTATATGTGTAGGTACACATGTATATATGTACATACATATAATTAGCAAAGGACTTGAAAAGATATCTTTCAAAGAGGGCCAGAGGGAATTTCATTGCCATGAAGGGTGAGTCCCAAGACAGGCAGCATTCACCACAAGCCAACTTAAAAGACTTTAGGTCTTAAGGGAATATCAGCGGTAGTCTAGCAGAACTTTGCATGGTCTCCGATGGTGATGAGTACAAGGTGAGGCTCCTCTGCCTTTAGAAAGTGGAGGGAAGACTGGGAAGGACTCTATTTTGTGGTTTGAGCGCTAGCACAGCATCAGTACAATAAAATATCAGATAGACTTCTAAGGTTTTTGAATCTAGTCCCTGACTCCTGGAATGCACCTCCAGACTTACCCAGGGGCTGGGGCCCTCACTGCTCTAAACAGAAGGACAAAGGCTTTCCCATGCAGCTGGCTTTGCCACCTGCTGATTGTAGCACACCAGGGCTTTGAGCAAATACAAGCAGCAGTCAAAGAGAAAGCAGAATAACAGACAGGGGTAGAAAGTTCATTCAAAGGAATAATTATAGAGATTTTCCCAAACCTAGAGAAATATATCAATATTCAAATCCAAGAAGGTTATACAACATCAAGCAAATTTAACCCAGAAAAGACTATCCCAAGGGATCTAATAATCAAACTTCTAGAAATCAAGAATGAAAAAGGCTCCTAAAGCAGCAAGAGAAAGAAAGAAAGAAATGTAAAATGAAGTTCCAATACATCTGGCAACAGACTTTTTATTAGAAATCTTTCTGGCCACGAGAAAGTGACATGACACATTTAGGGCTGAAAGAAAAGAAAAATTTACCCTAGAAAAGTATATCTGGCAAAAATAACCTTCAAGTATAAAGGGGAAATAAATATTTTCCCACACAAACCAAAAACTAAGGGATTTCACCAACACCAGATCTGTCATACAATAATTGGTAAAGGGAATACTTTAATTAGAAATAAACAAATGCAAAAGAATGTTAATGAAGAATAAATAATCATCCAAAGGTACAAAACTCACTAGTAATAGTAAATACACAGACAAACACAGAGTATTGCAACACTGTAACTGTAGGGTATAAATTACTCATTCAAACCAGAAAGAACCAATCAAAAATAATAACTACACCAACTTTTCAAGACATAGACAGTACCATAAGATATAAATAGACACAACAAAAAGTTAAAAAGTAGTGGGGATAAAGTTAAGGCATAGAATTTTAATAGTTTTCTTTTTGTCTGGTTGTCTATAGAAACAATATTAAATTCTTATCAGGTTAAAATAATGGGTTGTAACGTACTATTTGCAAGCCTCATAATAACCTCAAGCAAAAAACATACAATGAATACACAAAAAATAAAAAGCAAGAAACTAATTCATGTCTCCAGAAAAGATCACCATCACTAAAGGAAGACAGGAAACAAAGAAAAAAGGAAGAGAAGATCACAAAAAAAAAAAAACCAAAAAACAGAAAATGAACAAAACAGCAGGAGTAAGTCCTTATTTATCGATAATAACATTAAATATAAATGGACTAAACCTTCCAACACCCAAAATATATAGACTGGTTGAATGGATACAAAAACAAGACCCATTCATCTGTTGCCTACAAGAAACACATTTCACCTATAAAGACACACGTAGACTGAAAAAAAAATAAAATAAAATAAATAAATAAAGACTGGAAAAAGATATTCCAACAGAAATGAAAAAAGAGGAGGAGTTACCATCCTTTTTACAGCCAAAATAGATTTCAAGACAAATCTATAAGAAGAGACAAAGAAGGTCACTATGTAATGATAAAGGGGTCAATTTAGCAAGAGGATATAACAATTTTAAATATATATATATGCACCCAACACTGAAGGACTTAGATATATAAATAAATCATTATAAGAGCTAGCTGGAGACTTCGACATCCTAGGTTGAAAATTAGACATATCTTTCAGACAGAAGAGCAACAGAAAATATCAAACTTAACCTGCACTATAGACTAAATGGATCTAATGTTTACAGAGCATTTAATTAAATGGTTATAGAACACAAATTATTTTACTCAGCAGATGGATCATTCTCAATAATAAACCATATTTTAGGTCACAGAAAAAGTTTTAACACATTCAAAAAATTGGAAAAATATCAAGCATCTTCTCTGTTCCAAATGGAATAAACCAAAAAATTAACAACAAGAAAACTGTGGAAACTACACAAATATATGGAAATCAAACAATATGCTCCTAAATGGCCAGTAAGCCAATGAAAAAATTAAGAAAGAAATTGAAAACTTTCATGCAACAAATGATAACGTAAGCACAGCATTCCAAAACCAATGGGCTATAGCAAAAACAGTACTCAGAGGGAAGTTTATACTTCCCTCTTTTTGATGTGCCTACATCAAAAAGAAGGAAAGACTTCTGATAAATAATCTAATTATGCATCTTCCTTAGAGACGTACAAAGAGACTTAGACTCCCATACAATAATAATGGGAGACTTCAACACCCCACTGTCAACATTATACAGATCAATGAGACAGAAAGTTAACAAGGATATCCAGGAATTGAACTCAACTCTGCACCAAGTGGAACTAATAGACATCTGCAGAACTCTCCACTCCAAATCAACAGAATATACATTCTTCTCATCACCACATTGCACTTATTCCAAAATTGACCACATAGTTGGAAGTAAAGCACTCCTCAGCAAATGTAAAAGAACAGAAATTATAACAAACTGTCTCTCAGACCACAGTGCAATCAAACTAGAATTCAGGATTAAGAAACTCACTCAGAACCACTCAACTACATGGAAACAGAACAACCTGCTCTTGAATGACTACTGGGTACATAATGAAATGAAGGCAGAAATAAAGATGTTCTTTGAAACCAATGAGAACAAAGATACAACATACCAGAATTTCTGGGACACATTTAAAGCAGTCTGTAGAAGGAAATTTATAGCATGAAATGCCCACAAGAGAAAGCAGGAAAGATCTAAAATTGACACCCTAATATCACAATCAAAAGAACTAGAGAAGCAAGAGCAAACACATTCAACAGCTAGCAGAAGGCAAGAAATAACTAAGATCAGAGCACAACTGAAGGAGAGAGAGACACAAAAAACTCTCCAAAAAATCAATGAATCCAGGAGCTGGTTTTTTGAAAAGATCAACAAAATTGATAGACTGCTAGCAAGATTAATAAAGAAGAAAAGACAGAAGAATCAAATAGACGAAATAAAAAATGATAAAGGGACATCACCACGGACCCCAGAGAAATACAAACTACCATCAGAGAATACTATAAACACCTCTATGCAAATAAACAAAACCTAGAAGAAATGGATAATTTCCTGGACACTTACACTCTCCCAAGACTAAACCAGGAAGAAGTTGAATCCCTGAATAGACCAATAGCAGGCTCTGAAATTGAGGCAATAATTAATAGCCTACCAACCAAAAAAGTCCGGGACCAGACGGATTCACAGCCGAATTCTACCAGAGGTACAATGAGGAGCTGGTACCATTCCTTCTGAAACTATTCCAATCAATAGAAAAAGAAGGAATCCTCCCTAACTCATTTTAGGAGGCCAACATCATCCTGACACCAAAGCCTGGCAGAGACACAACAAAAAAAGAGAATTTTAGACCAATATTCCTGATGAACATCGATGCAAAAATCCTCAATAAAACACTGACAAACCGAATCCAGCAGCACATCAAAAAGGTTATCCACCATGATCAAGTGGGCTTCATCCCTGGGATGCAAGGTTGGTTCAACATACGCAAATCAATATACGTAATCCAGCATATAAACAGAGCCAAAAACAAAAACCACTTGATTATCTCAATAGATGCAGAAAAGGCCTTTGACAAAATTCAGCAGCCCTTCATGCTAAACGCTCTCAATAAATTCGGTATTGATGGAACATATCTCAAAATAATAAGAGCTATTTATGACAAACCCATAGCCAATATCATACTGAATAGGCAAAAACTGGAAGCATTCCCTTTGAAACCTGGCACAAGGTGGGGATGCCCTCTCTCACCACTCCTATTCAACATAGTGTTGGAAGTTCTGGCTAGGGCAGTCAGACAAGAGAAAGAAATGAAGGGTATACACTTAGGAAAAGAAGAAGTCAAATTGTCCCTGTTTGCAGATGACATGATTGTATATTTGGAAAACCCCATCATCTCAGTCCAAAATCTCCTGAAGCTGATAAGCAACTTCAGCAAAGTGTCAGGATGCAAAATTAATGTGCAAAAATCACAAGCATTCTTATACACCAGTAACAGAAAAACAGAGAGCCAAATCATGAATGAACTTCCATTCACAATTGCTTCAAAGAGAATAAAATACCTAGGAATCCAACTTACAAGGTATGTAAAAGACCTCTTCAAGGAGAGCTACATACCACTGCTCAGTGAAAGAAAAGAGGACACAAACAAATGGAAGAACATATCACGCTCATGGATAGAAAGAATCAATATTGTGAAAATGGCCATACTGCCCAAGGTAATTTGTAGATTCAATGCCATCCCCATTAAGCTACCAATGACTTTCTTCACTGAATGGAAAAAACTACTTTAAAGTTCATATGGAACCAAAGAAGATCCTGCATTGCCAAGACAATCCTAAGTCAAAAGAACAAAGCTGGAGGCATCATGCTACCTGACTTCAAACTATACTACAAGGCTACAGTAACAAAAACAGCATAGTACTGGTACCAAAACAGAGATATAGACCATTGGAACAGAACAGAGCCCTCAGAAATAATACCACACATCTACAGCCATCTCCTGTTTGACGAACCTGAGAAAAACAAGAAATGGGGAAAGGATTCCCTATTTAATAAATAGTGCTGGGAAAATTGGCTAGCCATAAGTAGAAAGCTGAAACTGGATCCTTTCCTTACTCCTTATACGAAAATTAATTCAAGATGGATTAGAGACTTAAATGTCAGACCTAATACCATAAAAACTCTAGAAGAAAACCTAAGCTGTACCATTCAGAGCATAGGCATGGGCCAGGACTTCATGTCTAAAACACTAAAAGCAATGGCAACAAAAGCCAAAATTGACAAATGGGATCTAATTAAACTAAAGACTTTCTGCAAAGCAAAGAAACTACCATCAGAGTGAACAGGCAACCTACAGAATGGGAGAACAATTTTGCAATCTACTCACCAGACAAAGGGCTAATATCCAGAGCATACAAAGAACTCACACAAATTTACCAGAAAAAATCAAACAACCCCATCAAAAAGTGGGTGAAGTATATGAACAGACACTTCTCAAAAGAAGACATTTATGCAGCCAACAGACCCATGAAAAAATGCTTATCATCACTGGCCATCAGAGAAATGCAAATCCAAACCACAATGAGATACCATCTCACACCAGTTAGAATGGCATTCTTTAAAAAGTCAGGAAACAACAGGTGTTGGAGAGGATGTGGAAAAATAGGAACACTTTTACATTGTTGGTGGCATTGTAAACTAGTTCAACCATTATGGAAAACAGTATGGCGATTCCTCAAGGATCTAGAACTAGAAGTACCATATGACCCAGCCATCACATTGCTCGGTATATACCCAAAGTATTCTAAATCATGCTGCTGTAAAGACACATGCACATGTATGTTTATTGTGGCACTATTCACAATAGCAAAGACTTGGAATCAACGCAAATGTCCATCAGTGACAGACTGGATTAAGAAAATGTGGCATATATACACCATGTAATACTATGCAGCCATTAAAAAACGATGAGTTCGTGTCCTTTGTAGGGATATGGATGCAGCTGGAAACCATCATTCTCAGCAAACTATTACAAGAACAGAAAACCAAACGCCGCATGTTCTCACTCATAGGTGGAAATTGAACAATGAGATCCCTTGGACACGGGAAGGGGAACATCACACACTGGGGCCTATTGTGGGGGGAGGGATGGCATTGAGAATTATACCTGATGTGAATGACGAGTTGATGGGTGCAGCACACCCAAATGGCACATGTATACATGTGTGACAAACCTGCATGTTGTGCACACGTACCCTAGAACTTAAAGTATAATAAAAAAAAAAAAGAACTGGAAAAACATGATTAAATCAATCCCAAAGTTAGTGGAAGAAAAAAATATAATAAATATCAGAGCGGAAGTAAATGAAATTCCGTTGAAGAAAACAATACAAAAAGGAAAGAAAATAAAAAGGCGGTG